>NW_004444060.1:634301-646344 GCF_000243295.1 Trichechus manatus latirostris | reverse complement strand
TCAATGATCCTCTCTGTGTTTTCTGTTTTCTCCCCCTGTTCTGGAATTCCAATCACTCGTAAATTTTTGCTTTTAATTGTGTCCTACAGAACTCTCAGGGTCTTTTCATTTTTCTTTGTTCTTTTTTCTGAGTTTTCCTCACACAGAGTTGTATCCAAGTGTTTGTCTCCAATTCCACTGATCGTGTCTTCCACCATTTGAAATCTGCTTCTGAGCCCTTCTTTGACATCATTCATTTCTGAAAGCTTATTGTTTATCTTTTGGATTTCCAATTGTTGTGTTTGTATAATTTCTAATTGTGAATTTATTTTGGCATTTTTTTCCTGCATCATCTTCCTGAATTCTTCCAATTTTTTGTCTGTATTTTCTATGAATTTGTCTATTTTTTCCTCATGTTTGTCAGCTTTTTGCCTCACTTCTTGGAGAATTCTGAGTATTAGAGATTTTAATTCCCTATGAGGTAGTTCTAGTGCATTTTCTTCCACAAGAGAGTCATCTGGTGTTTTATTTTGGATGCCTACTGGAACCATCCTGTCCTGTGTTTATAAATGTTTATATATTGTCTGCTGTTTTGGGGGCATTCAGTAGTTATTTTTCTCATTTATTGATTGTAGATTTGTTTGTTTCATCCCTTATTAAAAAAAAAAAATTGACTATGTCTGAGCAGACGGACTGTGTGTTCTTTGTTGTTTGCTCATCTGTGCGCTCAACACTTTTCACCTCCTTCTCCAACTGGCCGGGTCAGTCACTCAGATATGGTACAGCAGGGCAGTTCTAGCTGAAGAGGAGTTACTGGGACGGGTTGTTTGTGGCACTCACTACAGACACCAGAGCAGGTCAGTAATCAGTGCAGGACAGGTTCCAGTAGGCCATGCCCATGCTGCTTGGTGGTGTGATGTTAAGCGCACGGTGCAGGTAGGCAGGATGCAGTGGGGAGATTTTTATGTGTGGAGCTAAGATGGATATGGGAGAGAGGAGAGAGGAACAGGAGCCAAAAACATACAAACAAACAAAAAAGAATGCCAGGGGAGCTTGCCGTTGGAATGGAGAGATTAGAGACTATGAAATGGAGAGAAACAGGGGAAGAGGAAGAAAAGAAAAGAATGAATAAATAAAAATCAGAAAGGTTAAAGACCCACAAAGTTCCCAGGGATCCCACCGGTGCAGCTATGAGGACTGGGGAAGTCGCTCTGAGGTGTTGCAATACAGCCTTGCTAGAAGGCGTAGAGGTATACAACGCCTGGTATTCAGGCATCAGAAAGAGAAGGAAGATATAGAGGGACGAGAAACTGAGCAATGAAGAAAGACAAAAAGGGAAAAAGAGGGAAAAGCAAACCAAACAAATTTAAAAAAAAAAAAGAACACGAAAGGCCCCCCAAAAACACAGGGAAAAAAAAAAAACAACAAAAAAGAAATGTTCTTAGGGATCCCTCTACAAGTCTGTGGAAGCTGAACGGGAGTTCCTTGCCACGCAGCTCTCCCTGGCCAGAAAGGGCTCCCAACTCAAGAAAAGGAAAAGAAAACAAACAAACAATTCAGAACAAACAAACGAACAAAAGCCCCAGGATCCCACCAGCACGGTAGCCCAGACTGGGAAGCAGCTCCACACTTGAATGGAGCTCTGCAGCCCCTCAGGAAGAAGCAAAGATGGCACATGGAGCCAGGCACTCGAGCGAAAGGAGGGGGAGGCGGCGAGAGGCAAGCAAGAAATCAAAAGAAGCAGGAGAAAAAAAAAAAAGCAACACCAGCAGCCAACAAATGGCACTCAGAGAGTCAGCCAGTGCGGGCTGGTGTTTATGGACAAGAGACTGTGTCTGCCAGAAGCAGAGGAGTCCGAGTGTGGGTGATGAAGGGTAAAGAGTGGGAAGGCCTATATCACAAGTTGCCGGTGCTCTGCATCCCCTCAGGAAGAAGCAAAGATGGCGCATGGAGTGAGGCACTCGAGCGAAAGGAGGGGGAGATCACCAGAGGCAAGGAAGAAATCAAAAGAAGTGGAAAAAAGCAATACCAACAGGGAACAAATGGCATCTAGAGAGCCGCCCTTTTGGGTGTGTGTAATCCAAGCAGCCGGTGCTTCCCGGTCAAGGGACCGTGGCCGCGGGAAGCAGAGGAGGCCGAGCTGGGGCGAAGAGGGGTGGGGGGTGGGAAAGCACACACCGCAAATTGCTGGTTGTTTTGTCTCCCGCTGGACGCTCCGTGAGGCTGCTTTCTCATACCCCCTGTTTGCTGGTCTCTGATAGGAGTCCAAGATGGTGGATCCGTGCTGCGTTAGCTGGTAGGGGACTTCTGCATGAATCTCTCCTCGCTCTCCGTTCTCTGTCAGTTTTCTCACTCCATTTGGTGCTTGGCTGAGTTCTTTATCTCATCATTTGATGTTTTAGGGTTTCAGGATTGTTGTATTCTCTGACCGGCTTAGTTTTTCGTATCTTTGCTGTGGAGGGATGGCCTGGTGCTTCTGCCTAGAGCGCCATTTTTTTGCCACTCCCTGGTATGGATTTTATGTATGATTTTACTGTGACTCAAATTTTTGATCATCGCTGTATCATCAGTGTATACCTTGAGAACTGAGAAACAGTGATTCACAAATGTTGAATGAAATAATTAAAAACTTTTTTTTCCCACTGTTAAGACGTTAAAAATATGGAGATTTGGCCAAAATTATGTTGACAGTAAGAATATGGGATAAGCCTACAGTTTAAGAGCCCTTACTCCTGTTTCCATTTACTTTAGCCATTCTCATTTACAAGACAAAAAATGTTTTTTACATATTATAAATTCAGAAAAATATTTCAATGTTATAAATAAGCTTAATCGTATAATATGAGCTAAAATAAGGGAGATAAATATGAACATGCTCAATGATAAATTATAATATTTTTAGTAGAGAAAATAAATATTTTTCTACATTTGCTATGGCTCTGCTAGCCTTATTATCTTCTAATATCTGAGTTTGCTGTTGTTTTTTACTGAAATTTAGGACAATAATTGCATCTTCTGTATTACTTGTTTAATATGTAGTCCTGCTTTTTCTTAGCACCAGTTTGCCAATTTGCATAGTCTCTTTATTAATAGAGTATAATTAAAACAAAGCTGTGGAACGTAGCCAAATCCCTATTCAGAGGGACAATCAATATTGTAAATAAATTAATAGGAAAAGAAAAAGAGAAACAAATAAATGTTCAACAGAAAAAATGAGACATTAGGATTTTAAAATAGAAGAAAGCATTAATATGATAAACCAGAATAAAATAAATTGAGATCAAAACAAAAAGTAAATTGCTTCTCACATCTTTTCTTCATTTAATACAAGAAGAAATTCTTATTCAAGTATGTATTAAAATTAAAAGTCCCAAACTTGCCATATTGTGGCAGGAAATTCCAAAATGTTTACAGAAATAAAATAATAACAAAACATTTACAAACAAAAAAACAACGAAGAAACCTAAGAGTAACTACAATAAAATGAGAACTATATCAAATTAATCTTCTCAACATGAACACTTCACGCTAGAAAATGCAGTAACAGTTTTGGAAAATCCTTCATGTGTTCATTCTTTCAGCCTGACGATTTGTTAAGTGTAATTTGGTACTATTATAACATTTCTGATAAAGTTTCTACTTGTACATTTCTTAATTATTTCAAAGAAACACCAACTCAGTATCACAAAAATAGTGTAAAGGAACGCAAGCCTAGGGAAGTGCTGATGCAGAGCTTTATTTTCTGCAATTCATCTTTGAGACTGACCTAATATCACTTAAGGTCATTCTGAGAATCAGTTGAAAACAATTCTAGAAACGTCACCAAAACAGTACTTGTCTATTTATTCAGTCAAAAACCCAAGTTTGCTGCAGGTAGTGTGACAAAGATAATAGGATGACATTTTCAAAAGTATCAGTATGATGCTACATGAACAACTTCTCTGTGAATAGAGAGAAAATACATTCAGTTGGTGGGCTAGTAACTTCAATCCCTTGATCCCTTTTTCTATTGGCAACTGCCATATCCTATGCCATCCTATCTTGAGAGGTATCTTACTTTTATAGTCAGAAACTGTATCAAGATGCACTAAGTAACAGTTGCACAAACAAGTGTGTAATAGAAAATAAACTGATGCAAAACTAGGCAGATTTCCATATTTAAGTGGGAAATACCATAGGGGAAAAATAACATCACTATAAAATGAAGTCGAGGTATTGAAACACATAATTGCACACAGTGTTGTTAAGAAGGATGGAATTATATAAGACACAAAACCCTTTGACAGAACACATGGTACTTAAAGTCCTCTTTTTTCAGCCATTTTGATAAGCTAATTAAAAATATTTATTTATTAAGACAGTTTCTCTAAGTACTTTTTTTCATTTTGCCCCTATGTAGCCTTTTATTTATTATAACTACTTGAAAATCATAAATCTACATTTTAAGCATATCACTAATTCAAGCTGATGTATTTTCCAACTAATGTTAATCAGCACAGCTCATTTTATGAGATATCCATTCCAGGCATCTCAATTCTTGATAAATATACACTTTTAAAAGGAAAAGCTTCTAGCTAAAGGGTTACGTTAATTTTTGGCAACTGAAAGATGTCCAATGTTAATTTCTTTTTGCAGAGGGGGATAATGCATATTATGGAGGTTAGTACATTTGTTCTTGGTGATTTAAAAAAGAAAAAAAAAATCAGTGTCTCTTAGGAAATCCAACTCAAATGTATCTTATCTGTATTTAATTGTTCTAAGTACTTATAAGTATCATAGATTCGAATATCAAGTGCAACGCCTTGTTTAGAAGGTCGCACTTTCTTTGTCTTAAAATTAATATCTTTTTATTGTTTGTGATATTATCAGTGTAATGAATTCCTAATATTTATACTAAGTATTTGCACTGCTTGCTCTGAAGTTACCATATGTGAATGCGAGTATTTCTTCATAAATAGTTAGATAGCTCTTAAGAATATTACACATCTGTATTTCCTGAAGTAATCTCATACATTGATTCATTAGAAAAAGTGAGGGTGTTTTGTCTCGATTATTCACCAGGGTATCTCTGGCATCCATTTATTGCATGAGATATCTAGCAGATATTCAGTAAATACTCGGTGACTACATGAAGAAAAGGAGTACGGAGGAAGGGAGATTAGATACAGGAGCTATAATACTTGCCCTGCAGAAGATGATGCTTTGAATTTGAATTATGAATGATTTAATAAAGAACTGATGGAAGGGATGTTCAAGCTTAACATTTTAAGCATTTGCATTATCACCCGGGGGAAAAACAACTGAGATTTAAGTGCATTTTATTTTTTATGAGAACTAAATTTCTCTTGGCCATAAAAAGATATGCTATATATTTCTATACTAGGTAGACTCGTGAAGCCTGTCAGACTAGCAGTCTGTAAAAATACAAATGTATACTAACAGTGTTTGTTTCTTTTTTATAAATCCTGGATAACTTGCCTCAAGAGGTAATTTCTTTTTATAACAATGAACTTCATTTGACAGAATAATATCAGGGGTTCTTGAACATACAAAAAGTCAACTTTTGGTTACAGAAAACCAAAAAAATCAGTTGCTGTGAAGTCGATTCTGACTCATGATGACCCCATGTGTGTCAGAGTAGAACTTTGCTTCACAGGGTTTTCAATGACTCATTTTTTAGAAGTAGATCACCAGGCCTTTCTTCTGAGACACTTCTGGGTGGACTTGAACCTTTCACCTTGTAGTTACCCATTGGTAGTGATATATAAAGTGAACTATTTGGGAGGCAGAAAGACAGTGCTCCAGTCCTAGATTTGCCTGTTGAGAGCTGTGAATGTATCTAGGCATGTACAACTTTTGAGCCTCAGGTGATTTATCTCAACATTGCTGAAATTGCTTTGAGATTTTAAATGGAATGATGCATTAGAAGCTATTGGAAATGTATTATCTATTAAACTAACATATTTATAATTACTTTATGTTTGTACTTTATTTTATTTTAGTTGTTCTTATTTTCCCATTACCTATTAGCTTTTATTAAGAAAGACCAGATGAGTAGCGTCTCAGGTCTTAAAAGCCGGTGAGCAGTCAACTAAGATGCTCGACTGGTCTCACCCCTTCGGGAGCAAGGGAGAATGAAGAAAACAAGATACAAGGAAAAGGTTAGTCCCAAGGACTAATGAACCACAACTACCACGGCCTCCACCAGACTGAGTCCAGTACTACTGTGACAGGGATCGCAGCAGAGGGTCCCAGACAGAGCTGGAGAAAAATGTAGAACAAAATTCTAACTCACAAAAAAAGACCAGACTTATTGTCCTGACAGAGACTGGAGAAACCCTGAGAGTATGGCCCCTGGGACATCTTTTAGCTCAGTCGGTAATGAAGTCACTACCGAAGTAGGTTCACTCTTTAGTCAAAGATTAGACAGCCCCATAAAACAAAATGAGACTAATGGGACACAACAGTCCAGGGACAAGGACTAGAAGGCAGGAGGGGACAGGAAAGCTGGTAATAGGAACCCAAGGTCAAGAAGGGACAGTGTTGACATGTTGTGGTATTGTCATAAAACAATATGTGTACTAACTGTTTAATGAGAAATTATTTGTTTGTAAACCTTTGTCTAAAGTACAATAATAAAAAAAAAGAATTAAAAAAAAAAGAAAGACCAGAGAATTCATGATACATATTGAGCAAACTGACAATTTTTCATATCAGTGCATGGTATTAACGATTCACAAAGAGGAACCAAATTAGAGCTCCAACTAACACTTTGTTGTTTGGAAACAAACACACAAAAACTGCAGTCTTAAGTAGGCAAGAGTTTTAAGTTCAGGAAGGTCAGCTAAATCAAATAGGAGCAGATAATAAGGAAGAGCCTGAAGACTGGGGCATTGGGCTCAACAAGAGTTGTTTTCAACTGCAGAATTTAACTCAGGTCCTAGGGCAAAGATCTTTAACTTTTTTTTTTTTTTTATCATTTAATCTACGTACTGGGGTGGGGGGGGTGGTTCCGAAGTCTGTGTATGTGGTTGTTGTTATTTTAGCTGCTTCCTAGGCTGCCCCAATTCATGGTGACCCCAACTCATGGCGACCAAAAGCCCAATGGGATCAGACCATTGTGATCCATAGGGTTTTCACTGGTTGATTTTTGAAAGTAGATTGTCAGACCTTTCTCCCTATTCTGCCTTCTGCAAGCTCCACTGACATCTGTTCAGCAACATGCAAGCCCCAGTTACAGACAGGTGATGGCTACACTTGAGGTGCACTGGCCACAAATTGAACTCGGTTCTCCTCCGTGGCAGGCAAGGATTCTACCACACAACCAGCACTGCTCTCCAAATCTGTAGTGAAGGATGTTTAAAAAACGTCAGCAGTTTAGGCTCAGCTGTGAACTTCTTGAAAGGAAGAACCATATCTCTTTCATTTCACTTGCCCAATACACACAATGTTGCCAAATGAACTGAACGAATGTTTAACAGCTATGGCTGCTAACAAAAAGATCTGCAGTTCGAATCCACCAGCTGCTCCTTGGAATTCCTATGGGGCAGTTCTACTCTGTCCTATAGGGTCGCTATGAGTTGGAATCAACTTGAAGGTAATTTTTTTTTTTTTTTTTTTTGTCTATTCAGCAAATGTTGTTACAAGGAAAAGAAGTCTTCAACTCAAATTTTGCCCAAAAGTGGAAACTCTTTTTGGTAAACAAACAGGCACAGAAATAATCACAGACTCTTCTGTTTTTTTAAGAAACCGTATTCTCTGCCTTGGGCGATATGAACGTTCACCACTGCAGACATAACAGTCTGATGGCAGGAACAGATACTTTGGGCAATAAGGTCCTTTCTGAAGCAGCCGGTAGCAGAATGTTGGTGCTCTTAACCTTGACTGCTGTCCCAATGATATTAGACCACTGGGCTTGTCTGCTTTTTTACATCTCCTTTACTGAAGGATGATAGGACATGAACATTGTTCCTAAAAAACAAAAAGAAACTAACAAAACCTATTTTGAGCACCATTCATTTCACCAATGACAAGATATCTCTAAGGACCATTATATTACCTAAAAAAAATCTTTCATTTAGATTTTTGATAATACTAGAAGTAATAAGTAGTCAGCTTCTGGAATGTTCAGACATTATATAAGTATTTGAAATGCTACTTAACTGAACACAAGGTATAAAGTCATACAGTTATTACCTTATTTATAGCAGTTTTTATTTTTTAAATAGTTAATTACTCCACAGTCAATATTATAACACACTACATCCATTTTAAAAAACATAAAAATGCATGGGTCACTATATAAACATTTGAATGATGAATGAAGAACTTCCTTCTTGATCATAGTGGATATATAGCGTAATCATTTCACATTTTTTAAAGAATGCCTTAAACATATAGGTAATCAAAATTTCAACAATTATTTTTGATTTTTCCATTTGCTTGATGAACAAAGCACTTACGTACTCAATTTCACTGTTTTTAAGTTGGAGGAAAAATAATATTTATAACCACAATTTTTGTGAGGAAAGAATGATGAAAATATTCCTTATTACTTGAAAAGAGCAGTACCAGTAAAGGCTTACTATTAAAATAAGAATTAAACATTAATTTTTCTGGCATTGAGACATTTTTATCTAAATTTGGAAGTGGAAAACATACATAAGATTTCCACAGAGGACATTAAAAATCCATAGGCTTATTACAGAAATGTGGAAGGAACGTGTTGAATTGTTCTCTGTCCAGAAAAATATGTTGAAATTCTAACCCTTGCACCAGTGAATGTGACCTTGTTTGGGGAAATAGGGTTTTTCTTACAGGTGTTCTCAATTAAGTTAATGAAGTCATACTGATGTAGGGTGGGTCCTAATCCTAACCCCTTCTGAGCAACGTCTTATGAAAGAGAAGGAGAGACACAGAAATAGAGTCACTCACACACGGGGAGGACAACATGTGAGGATCTGGCTACAAGCCGAGGAATGCCAAGAATTGTCAGCAGCCACCAGAAACTAGGAGAGAAGCTTGGAACAGTTCCTTTCTCAAAGTCCCCAGAAAGAATTGAAGCAGCTGAGACCGTGATTTAAACTTCCAGACTCCAGAACTTTGAGAAAATAAATTTCTGTTCTTTAAAACCATCCACTTTATGGTATTTTGTTGTGGCAGTGCTGGGAAACTGTGACAGGAAGTTTAATAACAGCCTTACTATACTAATTTCAATGTTCTTTGGTCTGGCTTAGTAAAGAGTTTCTTTGGTGTATTTCAAAATATTAGCCTGAGAAAGAAATGAGTTTTATATACAATTTTTTTTATATTTCTATGTTGTTATATTAAATGAAGCTTAAGCAGATAGTAAACATCTGTATACCTAACATTTCTTTCAAAAGTAAATACTAACTTCAAACATTTTTATTATTCATATTAAAACTTAAAATTATTTGTCATTCTCAACACTTTGTTATGAAGGAGCCCTCGTGGCACAATGGTTAAGCTCTTCGCTGCTAACTGAAAGGTCAGCATTTCAAACCCACCAGCCGTTCCACTGGAGAAAAGACCTGGAGATCTACTCCTGTAAAGATTACAGCCTAGGAAACACTATGGGGTAGTTCAACACTGTCCTATAGGGTTGCTGTGAGCGGAAATCAACTCGGTAACACATAACACCAACAACATGCTTTGTTATCGATGACAAATACCTATATCAAATTAAAACATACCTATATCATACCTGAACCTTTGAAGTTAAAGTATGAGTTCTACTTTCCAATAAGCAAAAAAAAAGTAGTTTGGAATGGCTCCAGTATTTAGCAAGTTAGGCTGATAAGATTCCAAAACCTATATACTAAGTCTGACTAAGGATAGTCAGCCTGGTTTAATTTTGTAATTCATGGTTAGCTGCCCCAATCCAACAAAATGAGACATAGCACTGATTATAATTTGTTGTTTTTTTGTTTTCTGAAATATAAATAAATGAGTAAAGATTTTTATTGAAATCAATTTTTTTTTTTTTTTAGGTGTGCTTTAGGTGAAAATTTACAGCTTAAGTTAATTTCTCATACAAAAATGTATACATATATTGTTATTGGACCCTAGTTGCAATCCCTGTCATGTGACACCACACTCCCCCTTTCCATCTCTGGTTTCTCGTGTCCATTCAACAAGTTCCTATCCCTTTCTACCTTCTCATCCCGCTTTCAGACAGGAGCTGCCCATTTAGTCTAGTGTATCTACTTAAACTAAGAAACACTCTCTTCATGAGTATTATTTTACGGTTTATAGTCTAGTCTAATCTTTATCTGAAGAAAGGGCTTCAGAAATGATTTTAGTTGTGGGTTAGCAGAGAGCTCAGGGGCCCTGTCTTCAGGGGTTCCTCTAGTCTCAGTCACACCATTAAGTCTGGTCTTTTTACATGAATTTGAGTTCTGCACACTTTTCTCCTGCTCTGTCAAGGACTTTCTGTTGTGTTCCCTGCCAGGGAACCCATTGGTGGTAGCCAGGCACCATCTAGTTCTTCTGGTTTCAGGCTGATGAAGTCTCTGGTTTATGTGGCCCTTCTGTCTCTTGGACTAATATTTTCCTTATGTCTTTGGTGTTCTTCATTCTCCTTTGCTCCAGGTGGACTGGGACCAATTGATGCATCTTAAATGGCCACTCGCAAGTTTTTAAGACCCCAGACACCACTCACCAAAGTGGGATGCAGAACATTTTCTTAATAAACTTTGTTATGCAAATTGACCTAGATGTCCCTCAAACCATGGTCCTCAGACTCCCGCCCCTGCTACTCTGTCCCTGGAAGTGTTTGGTTGTGTTCAGGAGACTTCTTAGCTTTTGGTTTAGTCCAGTTGTACTGACTTGCTCTGTATTGTGTGTTGTCCTTCCCTTCTCCTAAGATAATTCTTGTCTACTATCTAGTTAGTGAATCCCCCTCCATTCCTCCCCACTCTCGTAATCATCAAAGAATGTTTACTTCTGTGTTTAAACAAAAAATACAGAATGCTTCACAAATTTCCATATCATCCTTGCTCAAGGGCCACTGTAATCTTCTCTGTATCGTTCCAATTTTAGTATATGTGCTGTCAAATCGAGCACTGAAATCAGATCATTTAAGGTTGATAGAAAAAACCATTATTTTGCATTAATGCAACATAGTTTTACAATAACGACAGTTTGCATATGATTATATAAAAATATATCAATAGAATAAGTATTGAATTTTTATATTAGTCATTGAAATTTGAATATATTTTACTGAGGAATTTAATCAATATCAGATGTATATATAAAATAAATTCACTAAAAATATAATGTGAATCTTGACTAAACAAACCTGTGCATCATATATTTAGCAAAAAATAATAAATTTGAAGATATAATCATACAATTTAAAAATATCTTTTACTACTTTTTATACTTTTTTTTCAGTTTTACTATAACAACCTCTGTGTGTTTTTCTAACCTGATATTTTGCACTGACATTTTATACTATTATTATTTTTTTTTCTAAAACAAATCTCAACTTAAGGAGCATGGTTACTTGGTATCAAAAATGGACTTTTTCATGATTACCAATTATTGTTACTTACATGTACCAAAGACTCCCTGATTGGAGTAAATGGTTAACATTTTCAGCTACTAACTCAAAGATTAGCTCTTTGACTTCACCCAGAGGCACCTTGGAAGAAAAGCCTGGTGATCTACTTCTGAAAAATCAGCCATCAAACACTGTACAGCACAGTTCTAGTCTAACACACATGAGGTAGCCATGAGTTGGAATCTACTCTACAGAAAATGGTCTTTTAAACATACCAAAGTATCTTTTTTTTTTTTTAAAGAAAAATATTTTTTATTTGTATTTACCAAATTTGCATCTTTGGTATTTTTTAATTTAGTTTTTTTTTTTTGCTTTACAGTAGTACAAATATTGTTTTATGACATTGGTTAACAACACCACAACATGTCAACCCTCTCCCTTCTCAACCTTCTTTTTCTTTTTTTGGTGAAAATATACATAGCCAAAGATACACTATTTCAAAAACTTCTACATGCATAGTTCAGTGACATCGACTAC
>NW_004444060.1:592367-628708 GCF_000243295.1 Trichechus manatus latirostris | reverse complement strand
ATGCCTTGGTGATTTTCTTTTGGGGTCTATCCTATATGGGGTTCGTTGAGCTTCTTGGATGGCCAGCTTTTCATCTTTCATGATATTGGGCAAGTTTTCTGTCAGCAGTTCTTCAATGATCCTCTCTGTGTTTTCTGTTTCCTCCCCCTGTTCTGGAACTCCAATCAATCGCAAATTCTTGCTTTTGATTTTATCCCACATAACTCTCAGGGTCTCTTCATTTTTCTTTATTCTTTTTTCTGAGTTTTCCTCAAACAGGGTTGTATCAAAGTGTTTGTTTTCCATTCCACTGATACTGTCTTCCACCGTTTCAAATCTGCTTCTCCGCCCTTCTATCACACCATCCATTTCTGAAATCTTGTTGTTTATCTTTTGGATTTCTAATTGTTGTTTTTGTATAATTTCTAGTAGTGAATTTATTTTGGCATTTTGTTCCTTCATTATTTTCCTGAAGTCCTCGAATTTTTTGTCTGTATTTTCCAACAATTTGTCTATTTTTTCCTCATTTTTGTCCACTTTTAGCTTCAGCTCTTGGAGATTTCTGAGGATTAGAGGTTTGAATTCCCTATCAGGTAGTTCTAGTGCCTTTTCTTCCACTGGAAAGTCATCCAGGGTTTTATTTTGGACATCTACTGGAACCATCCTGTCCTGTTTTTGTAAATGTTTTGATATTGTCTGCTGTCTCAGGGGCATTCAGTAATTATTTTTCTCATTATTGATGTAGATTTGTTTGTTTCTTCCATTTTTTAAAAAAATTGGCTATGTCTGAGCAGGCTGGCTGTGTGTTCTTTGTTTTTTGCTCGTCTGTGGGCACAATACTTTTCACCTCCTTGTCCAATTGGCAGGGTCAGTCACTGTGATATGGTACGGCAGGGCAGGTCTAGCTGAAGAGGATTTACTGGGACGGGTTTTTTGTGGTACTTACTACAGCCACGAGGGCAGGTCAGTCATCAGTGTAGGGCAGGTTCCAGTAGGCCATGCCTGTCCTGCTTGGTGGTGTGATGTTAAGTGCATGGTGCAGGTAGGCAGGATGTAGTGGGGAGATTGTTATGTGTGGCGCTAAGATGGATATGGGAGAGATGAGAGAGGAACAGGAGCCAAAAACATACAAACAAACAAAAAAGAATGTTAGGGGAGCTTCCATTGGAGTGGAGAGATGAGAGACTATGAAATGGAGAAAAACAAAAAGGGGAAGAAGAAGAACAAAAGAAGAAAAAATGAATAAATAAAAATCAGAAAGGGAAAAGAACAGCAAAGTTCCCAGGGATCCCACTGGTGCAGCTATGAGGTATGGGGAAGTTGTTCTCAGTTGTTGCAGTAAAGTCTGGCTAGAAGGTGTAGAGGTATACAACGTCAGGTATTCTGGGAACAGAAACAGTAGGACGATATAGAGAGTCGAGAAACTGAGTAATGAAGAAACACAAAGAGGGAAAAGAAAACAAAACAAATTTAAAAAAAAAAATAAAAAAGAACAAGAAAAGCACCCCAAAAAACAGAAAAAAAAAAAAAAAACACAAAGAAAGAAATGCCTTCTTGGGCCCCTCTGCCCGTCTGTGCAAGCCGAGGGGGTGGGTTCCAAGCCACACAGCACCACCTGACCAGAACGGGCTCCCAACTCAAGAAAAGGAAAAGAAAATAAGCAAACAATTTAAAAGAAACAAATGAACAACAGCCCTGTGATCCCACCAGACTGGGAAGCAGCTCCACACTTGAACGGATGTCTGCAGCCCCTCAGGAAGAAGCAAAGATGGTGCACAGAGCCAGGTATTTGAGCAAAAGGAGGGGGAGGTGGTGAGAGGTAAGGAAGAAATCAAAAGAAGCAGAAAAAAAGCAACACCAGCAGCCAGCAAATGGCACTCAGAGAGTCAGCTAGTGTGGGCTGGTGGAATCCAAGCAACTGGTGCTTCCTGGACAAGAGACTGTGTCCTCGGGAAGCAGTGGAGCCCGACTGTGGGTGAAGAAGGGTAGGGGGTGGGAAAGCATATATCACAAATTACCAGAGCTCCGCAGCCCCTCAGGAAGAAGCAAAGACGGCGCACGGAGCCAGGTATTTGAGTGAAAGGAGGGGGAGGTGGTGAGAGGTAAGGAAGAAATCAAAAGAAGCAGAAAAAAGCAACACCAGCAGCCAACAAATGGCACTCAGAGAGCGGCCTATTCGTGTGGGTGGAATCCAAGCAGCTGGTTCTTCCCGGACAAGAGATTATGGCGGCGGGAAGCAGAGGAGGCGGAGTGAGGGTGAAGAAGGGTGGGGAGTGGGAAAGTATATATCGCAAATTACCAGTTGTTTTGTCTCCCGCTGGATGCTCCGTGAAGCTGCTTTCTCGTACCCCCTGTTTGCTGGTCTCCGATAGGAGTCCGAGATGGTGGATCCGTGCTGCGTTAGCTGATAGGGGACCTCTGCATGAATCTCTCCTCGCTCTCCATTCTCTGTCAGTTTTCTCACTCCATTTGGTGCTTGGCTGAGTGCTTTATCTCTTCATTTGATGTTCTAGGGTTTCAGGATTGTTATTTTCTCTGTTCGGCTTAGTTTTTCGGATCTTTGCTGTGGAGGGACGGTGTGGTGCTTCTGCCTAGAGCGCCATTTTGCTGGAAGTCTCTGTACCAAAGTATCTTGAGTTAAATTTCTAATATGTCATTGAGAAAGAAATACTGTAATATCTTCATCACAGGAATGTCTTTAGGACAAATTTTAGTTTTTCAGATTCTGAAATTATGAGTATTAAATTTTTAGTAAACTTTTAAAAATATGACACAAATATAGAGCAGAGCAAAGTTAATAAATGAATACCTTGATACATTTTCCAGAAAGTGTAAAAAATGTCCATAAAATCAGTAGCCAAATCAATAAATAATAATTGTTTTAATATGACAATTTCATTTAAATTTAACTGTTTGAGTTGATTTATTAGTACACCAGATCACAATTAATACTTACACTTTTGAAAATACAGTGATAAAAAAATGAAAAGTGAAAAAGGCAACAGTTTAATTATTAGGCTTTCCATTCTTACCATCTGTCGACTAAGCAATATTCAAGTTGTGCACATTATAAATGTTTTCAGAAAATAGAAAAAGAACTTGGAGGCAGGAGATCATTTTATTTTCAACTGAGTGAGCTTAGCCAACCCAATAAACCTCATTGAATTTGCCTTTTCATATTTACTGATAATTTAATGGGATATTTCCTATGTAGACATTTTATAAACAGACAAATAGTATAAAATAGCTCTACGTAATATATAATTTTTAAGTTTCTACTAGTCATATTAAAAAAATAAAAAGAAACAGGTGAAATTAATCTTAATACATTTTATTTAACCAAACATATTCTAAAGTCACTGTTGTGAAGTAGATTCCAACTCATAGCAGCTCCATAGGGCTTCCAAGGCTGTAAATTTTTATGGAAGCAGACTGCCACATCTTTCTACCTTGGATCAGCTGGTGGTTTCAAACCTTTCAGTTAGCAGTTGATTGCTTTAACCAGTGTGCCACCAGGGCTCCTGTCTTAGTTATCTAGTGCTGTTATAACAGAAATACCACGTGTGGATGGATTTAACAAAGAGAAATTTATTTTCTCACAGTCTTGTAGGCTAGAAGTCCAAATTCAGGATGTCACCTCCAGGGGAAGGCTTTCTCTCTCTACTGGCTCTAGGGGAAGGTCCTTCTCATCAGTCTTTCCCTGGACTAGGAACTTCTCCTCTCAGGAACCCCGGGTCCAAAAGACACACTCTGCTCCCGGCCCTGCTTTCTTGGTGGTATGAGGTCCCCATACTCTCTGCTCAATTCCCTTTCCTTATATCTCTTGTAAGATGAAAGGTGGTGCAGGCTACACCCCAGGGAAACTCCTGTTACATTGGATCAGGGATGTGACCTTAGTAAGAGTGTTGTAATGCCACTCTAATCCTCTTTAACATAATCTAATATTGTCTCATTAAGGCAGAGATTAGGATTTACAACACATAGGAAAATTGCAATCACAAAATGGAGGACAACTACACAATATTGGGAATCATGGCCTAACCAAGTTGACATATATTTTGGGGGGATACAACTCAATCCATGATAGCTCCTTAAACATACTCTAAATGTCATCAATTCAACATATCAATATAAAATAAAAAGTCACCTGCTATATTTTAGTTTCTTTTTTTTTTTCCTACTTAATCTTTGAAATCAAGTATGAATTGTATACTTATCAGTTGCTGTCTAACCCATTCCATCTCCTGGAGACCCCATGGTGTGTCAGAGCAAAACTGTGCACCATAGGATTTTCAATGGCTGATTTTTTAGAAGTAGATCACTAGGCCTTTCTTCTGAGATGCCTGTGGATGGACTCTGAACTTTAGGTTAGGAGCTGAGCACGTTTTGCACTTACAGAACATCTCGTTTACGACTAGTACTGCTTCAAGTGCTCAATAGTCACATGTGTGGTTAGTGGCTCCTATGTTGGAGAGTATAGGTATAAACCCTTAAACTTCACTGAAAGTTCATTGGTTAATGCCATCTCTAATTGACAGCATTGGAGGGTATCAGATAGTATGATGTATAACAAAACAAGATAAGTTTACTATAGATTACCTTATTTTCAAATAAAGTAAATATAAACATAAAATAGGAAATATTCTTGACTGCATATATAAATTGAAACAGTTCCTGCCATGGTCTGTTCCCTGATTTATATAAGCAAAGGAAAAGTTATGGATTTGACACTCAATGCTCAACATTTAGATAAGCAAGTACTGAAATACTTCCTTCTTAAAAATATCATTCCTACTAAATCTGCTAGTGGATTAGAAGATTTTTGTAGCATCTGTAGTTATATATTTTTGGTGGGATATTATTCTGAAAACTACTAAAATGATTAATACAATATTTGTAAAACAAGGGGAAATTATCTGCATGGAGTAGAAACTATCTGCTAAAAATTTTCTTCTTATTCTGGAAGTCATACTAAGACAGAAGTTGTAAAGTTAACTTTTTTTAATCTTTGCATATGAATTATGTTTATCTACATTGTAGATTTGATTATTTGTTAGACAGCTACTTACGTTAGTCCAAATAATTCAATTGTTTTGCGCATGTAACCATAGTCTCAAATATCCATTATATTACAGAAAAAACAATCTGGATGTTTCATAGTATTTTTTCATGAATAATAAATGACAATAGCAATTTCCTTTGAATAACCAAAGGTGCTATAGATAAAAAAAACTTAAAAGAAAAAACTGATCCGAAATCTTTGAATAAGTTCTTGGCAACTTTTACATTTGATTCATTGCAGGGAAATAATAGTTCTATTGGTAGTTCACAAAAAAGAAAAATCACAATGATACTGTTAAGAGTCATAACAAACTACTTACAACTTTGGATAAATATTTTTGCATGAGCTTATTTCAAGGCTACTGATTCCTCCTACCCCCTCATATGTACATACATAGCTTTACAGAAGTTATTCTTTATAGCAAAGAATTTAAAAGAAATATTTGGTAAATGAAATGTCATCTTTTGCAAATAAATACAGCACATCTTTTGAATATAATTGCAAAACGTCTTTTCAAGGTAAATGCACTACATTTCTTTGAATTCATATTACCTATACAGAAAACAGCATTCACTGACTTTTTATTTACAATGATCTACAGCTCCTCAGTTCATTAAGAGAGACATGGTTGCCATTTATAATGTTTAATATTAATATGCCAGATCAGAGGTATAGATCAACTTGCTACGTACCATGGTAGTATCAAATGGAATGAACGTATTTATCAGTATTAGCTTAGCAGAAATCCAAACAAACCCACTGCTATTGAGTTGATTCCAACTTACTGTCTAGGAGAGGACTTTATTATTTTCAGCAAAGCATTTATTTCCAAAGTTATTTGAATGTAGCATTTCAAATATGTTGGTCAACAAAACATGGGGACAGAAAAAAAAAAGTTAAGCAGGTGCATAATGTTTATTTACATGTTGACTTACTTCTGACCGCCCAAATAGGTTCTTTCTAAATTGAGTAACGTTGAGAGGAGTAGTGACATTTTCCCCATGTTTAGGAGGTTGTCTGAAAGTAAACAGTATTGTCTAGGATAAGTGAAAGTTCCTCTGAATGGAAAAATGTAAGAAATAAAATTATTGCTAGGTTTGTTCTTTTTTAGATTTTTAATAAGTAATTTTAAAGAGAAAGTGAGCTTTTAAATTTGCAAATTTTAAAATAACACTCAATTCCATGTGGATAAAAAATGACAAGTGATGACAATTGATAGTAATAAAAAATAAAACAACACGTATCAAGAAGCTGGAGAAAATTTATGTATTAGAGAATCCAAAATCATTATCACTTGGAAGAAATAAAAAATCAAGATATCAGCAGGGCCATACTTGCTTTCAGGGCTCTAGGAAAGAATCTGCCCCTTGTGCCTCCAGTTTCTGGTGGTCCTGGCTTCCCTTGGTTAGTGGCTATATAACTTCAATTTCTGCCTCTGTGGTCACATTGCCTTCTCCTCTGCTGTGTGAAATCTCTTTCTGCCTTCTTCTTATTAGGACACTTGTGATTGCATTTAGGGCCTATCTTGATAATCCAGTATGATCTCCCAACTCAAGATTCTTAATGTAATCATGTTTGCAAAATCTTTTCCAAATTATGTAACATTCACAGCTTCCAGGGATTAGAACAAGGACATATTTTGGATGGTCACTATTAATCTTACCACAACACTGAACAAGTAGACCACAAGTTTAACGGTAAACAAGACAACTAAATAAGCAAACATTTGTCATTTATTCACAAAAAATAAAAAAAGGCTGAAGAGTATACTGGTAAAACAAAGTTCTTTTTGCATTTTATCATATTTTTTGAGCCTTAAAAAAAAAAAAAAGCACAACAAAAAAACTATTACTGTCAAGTCTATTCCAACTCACAGCGACCCTATAGAACAGAGTAGAACTTTCCCACAGGGTTTCCAAGGAGCAGCTGGTGGATTCAAACTGCTGACTGTTTGGTTAACAGCCATTGCTCTTGACCAGTGTGCCACTAGGGCTCCTTTTGAGCCTTAGTACTGTGTAATTTGTTTCAAAGTTGCCTTTTTCTTAGTGAATTTTACAAAAAAGGACTCTTCATTGTTAATTTTGTTGTGTTTAACTCTTGAGTTGCTAGGTGTATTTTATAACCTTTACTACGTTTTATGTTATTTAACAGACACACTTCATATGAAACGTTTTTGCATTTATACAGGATACACCATAGTGCATTCTGGCATTTTGGGAAAACATTAGGCAAGTGAGTAAATAACTTACTGTCTCTAACAGTAAGATAAAAATCTCATTCTCTCTTATGTGCTGTTGTTGTTGTTGGGTGGCATGGAGTCCATTCTAACTCATAGCAACCCCCTGTGACAGAGCAGAAGTGCCCTATAGGCTTTTCTTTGCTATAATCTGACAGAGCAGAAGTGCCCTATAGGCTTTTCTTTGCTATAATCTTTATGAAAGCAGATCACCAGGTCTTTCCATGATGGAGTGGACTGGCTGGGTTTGAACTGCCAATCTATTAGATAACAGCCCAGCACTTAACACCAGGGCTCCTCTCTTATGTTTATTGGTAATTAATTTACTATTACAAATACACAGAATAATTTTCCTTAATTTACCATCATACAAGAAAAGTTTTGTCATCTTAATGTTTTTTCTTAAGTTGGCACAGATAGATCTGAATTTTATTTAAAACTGCAAATACATATTCATTACATATTTTTTGTTCCCCTTAAAAATGTAAAGACAAAGTGAAATGCTACTCAGGACCAAAAGAAATCAAGGAAAAAAATGGAATGTATGAACATATACATGATTTTATTTCTTGGCCACATGTCACAACTCTATATGGTTTTTAGAGTTAAATTAATTACGTTAAAATTATTTAAAACAAGTTTATCTATTAGTCTTTTAATTTTTTTTTTTTTTGTGATTACTATAGAGTTCTGCATTCAGATAGCATACTGAATGGTGCAGTATTACTTCTTCTTGGTTGTTGTTGTTGATAAATACAGTAGCTTTTATTTAGCTGCCCATTATTTACACACTTCACATATTTAGTTCCACAGGAGTTATTGTTTATAATTTGTACATTTTATGCCCCAGTGGTGCAAGAGTTAAACATACAGCTGCTAACTGAAAAGATGGTGGTTCAAAACTACCCAGCCTGCTGCAAGGAAGAAGGACCTGGAGATCTACTCTTGCTAATATTACAGCCAAGAAAATCCTATGGGGCAGTTCTTGGGGTAGCTATGAGTCAAAAATTCACTCGATGGCACCTAACAACAACAACAACAACATGCTTTATAAGTTTACCCAGCTACAATGGCTATAGCAGATGGGCTTATTCCATATCAGTTGTTTCTAATCATTTGTAGGAGCATGACAGTATAAAACTAGTTGTTTCTCCATGTTTATTTCTTATTAGTTTGATCACAGCTTATGTTATGTGGAATCTAAATATTAGAGCATCATTATATTGTGGTCCTTTGGATCACTTAAACAATTCCGGTAGATTTTTAAATTATTCATTAAAAAAAAAAAAACCCAAACCTATTGCCACTGAATCAATTCTGACTCTTAGCAACCCTATAGAACAGAGTAGAACTGCCCAACAGAGTTTCCAAGGAGCAGCCGGCGGATTTGAACTACTGATCTTTTGGTAAGCAGCCAAACACTTAAACACTGCGCCACCAGGGCCCCTATACTACATACAGTGACTGCTAATTAAAGAAAATATATGTTGTCATTTATAATAGAAACAATTGGTGAGTTAGTCTAGCCTATGGACATCCTTCTACCACATGTCTGTCAGTTTGTCATACTGTGGTTGGTTGCATGTTGCTGTGATACTGGAAGCTTTGCCACTGGTATTTCAAATACCAGCAGGGTCACTCTAGGTAGTTAGGTTTCAGTGGAGATTCCAGACAAAGAAAGACTAGGAATAAGGACCTAGAAGTCTAGTTCTGAAAAAACTGGACAGCAAAAACCTTATAAATAACAGCAGAACGTTGTCTGATATAGTGCTAGAAGATTATCCCCTCAGGTTGGAAGGCATTCAAAATACAAAAGGGAAGAGCTGCCTCCTAAAAGCAGAGTTGACCTTAATGACATGGAATATAGACAAGCTTTTAATATCTTCATCTGCTGATGTGGCATGACTCAAAATGAAAAGAAACAGTAGCATACATCCATTAATATTTGGAACATTGAATATAACAAGTATGAATATAGGAAAATTGGAAGTTGTCAAAAATGAAATGGAACATATAAACATTAATATCCTAAGTATTAGTGAGCTGAAATGGACTGGTATTGGTTATTTTGAATCAGACAATTATATGATCTACAATGCTGGGAATCACAAATTGAAGAGAAATGGCATCAGGTTCATAGTAAAAAAAAAAAAAAAAAAAAGAAAATCAAGATCTAACCTGAAGTAGAATGCTGTCAGTAATAGGATGATATCCATATGCCTATAAGGAAGACCTGTTAATAAGACTATTATTCAAATTTACCCATGAACCACGAAGGCTAAAGATGAAGAAATTGAAGATTTTTACCAACTTCTGCAATCTGAAGTTGATCAAACATGCAATGAAGATTCATTGATAATTACTGATAACAGGAATGTGAAAGTTTGAAACAAGAAGGGTTGGTAGTTGGAAAATATGACATTGGCAATAGAAACGATGTCAGAGATCTCATGATAGAATTTTGCAACACTAATGACTTCTTCATTGCAAATATCTTTTTTTAACAACATAAATGGTGAACATGGAACTCACCAGATGGAATACACAAGAATCAAATCAACTACATTTGTGGAAAAAGACAAAGGAAAAGCTCAATATAATCTGTCAGAACAAGGCCAGGGGCCGACTGTGGAACAAACCATCAATTGCTCATATGCAAATTCAAGTTGAAGTTGAAGAAAATTTGAACAAGTCCACAAGATCCAAAGTACAATTTTGAGTATATTCACCTGAATTTAGACACTATCTCAAGAATATATTTGACACATTGAACACTACTGACCAAAGACCAGAGTAGTTGTGGAGTGACATCAAGGACATCATACAAGAAGAGAGCAAGAGTCATTAAAAAGACAAGAAAGAAAGAAAAGACTAAAATGGATGTCATAGAGACTCTGAAACTTGCTCTTGAATGTAGAGTAGCTAAAGTGAAAGGAAGAAATAATGAAGTAAAAGAGCTGAATAGAAGATTTCAAAGGGCGGCTCAAGGACACAAAGTAAAGTATTATAATGAAATATTTAAAGACCTGGAGATAGAAAACCAAAAGATAGAACACACTAGGATTTTCTCAAGCTGAAAGAACTAAAGAAAAAATTCAAGCTTCGAGTTGCAATATTGAAGGATTCTATGGGGAAAACTTTGAATGATGCAGGAAGCATCAAAAGAAGAAGAAAGGAATACAGAGTCACTGTATCAAAACGAATTGGTTGATTTCAGCCATTTCAGGAGGTAGCATATGATCAGGAACCAATGGTACTGAAAGCTGCACTGAAGGCATTGGCCAAAAACAAGGCTTCAGGGATTAACGGAAAACCAACTGAGATGTTTCAACAAACAGATGCAGCACTGCAAGTGTTCACTTGTCAATGTCAAGAAATTTAGAAGACAGCTATGTGGACAACTGACTGGAAGAGATCCATATTTATGCCAATTCGAAGAAAGATGATTCAACAGAATGCAGAAATTATCAAACAATATCATTAATATCACACAAATAAAAGCTTTGTGAAGAGTGTTGAAAAGCCGTTGCAGCAGTACATCGACAGGGAACTGCTAGAAATTCAGACCAGAGGACTTGGAACAAGGGATATCATTGTTGATATCAGATGAATCATGGTTGAAAGCAGAGAATACCAGAAAGATGTTTACCTCTCTTTTATTGACTATGCAAAGGCATTCAACTGAGTGGATCATAACAAACTTAAGTGTGCTCATGAGGAACCTATACATGGATCAAGAGGCAGTTGTGTGAACAGAACAAGGGGATCCTGCATGGTTTAAAGTAAGGAAAGTTGTGCATCAGGGTTGTATCATGTCACCGTACTTACTCATCAGTATGGTGAGCGAATAATCAGAGAAGCTGGTCTAAATGAAGAAGAAAGGGGCATCAGGATTGGAGGATGACTCATCAATAACCAGCATTATGCAGATGACACAACCTTGCTTGCTGGAAGTGAAGAGGACTTGGAGCACTTACTGAAGAAGAGCAGAGACCACAGCCTTCAGCGAGGATTACACCACAAAATAAAGAAAACAAAAATCCTCAGAAATGAACCAATAAGTAACATCATGATAAACGGAGAAAAGATTTAAGTTGTCAAGAATTTCATTTTACTTGGATCCACAGTCAACACCCATGGAAGCAGCAGTCAAGAAATCAAACGATGCATTGCATTGGGCAAATCTGCTGCAAAAGACCTCTTTAAAGTGGTCAAAAGCAAAGATGTCATTTTAAGAACTAGGGTGCTCCTGACCCAAGCCATGGTGTTTTCAATTACCTTATATGCACGCAAAAGTCGGACAATGAATAAGGAAGACTGAAGAAGAACTGATGCCTTTGAATTATGTTGTTGGTGAAGAATACTGAATTATATACCATGGACTACCAGAAGAACAAACAAATCTGTCTTTGAAGAAGTATAGCCAGAATGCTCATTAGAAGAAAGGATGGCAAGACCTCATTTCACATACTTTGGACATGTTATCAGGATTGATCAGTCTCTGGAGAAGGATGTCATGCTTGGTAAGGTAGAGGGTCAGCAAAAAAAGGAGGACCCTCAATGAGAGGGATTGACACAGTGGCTGCAACAATGGGCTCAAGCATAACAATGATTGTGAGGATGGTACAGAACCAGGCAGTGTTTTGTTCTGTTGTACATATGATAGTTATGTGCTGTGATATCTGTACAGAAAAACACTTCAATGCAAACATCATGGTAGATGGGATCATTGTTCACATTTTACCCAAGCTGAGTCAGTGATTTTCAGGATGGTACAAGACCGGGCAGTGTTTTGTTCTGTTGTACGTAGGGTCTCTGTGAGTCTGAACCGACTCAATGGCACCTAATAACAACATCAACAAGTTCAAAGGTAGAAACACTAATCTATCTCTGCAGGTCATATTTGTAATTAGGTGCATTTAGATGATCATCTTCCAACAAATGTGCAAACAAGCAAAAAAGTCTGTTCTGCCAAAAAGTAAAGACAAACACTGACATGCAGGGAACATGCAGCCTCATCATTGTGAAGTCAGCGGCTATTTTTCACTCCCTTTTCAGTTTCTGAGTGTGTAATCAACGTTCTAGGCTGCTAATCAAAGTTTGACAGTTCAAGTTCACCCAGAAGAACCCAGGAAGAAAGACCTGGCAATTTACTTTTGAAAAATCAACTATGGAAAAACTTATGTATCACAGTTCTACTCTGACACATATGGAATCGCCATGAGAAAGAATCTACTCAAAGGTAACATTTTTTCCTCATTGTTTGTTTCAGTTTCTAATTTCAGCCCACTGTGGAGTCCCACTGGACTTCGATGATCTGTATTTCACAAAATACTATATTTGCAATCAAAGGTTTTAAATGTTTTCTCATATTTTTAGGGATATGAGAAAATGCAAATGTGTCATCACCCCCCCTCAATTTGCCTTTTAGAATGTTGGAATTCTAAAAACAAAAAGCATGATCCAGTAGAGCAAGTCCAATTCTCAACTGAAGAAATATAAGACATGAACTTCGAGATTTCAAATTTATTAGCTTTCTTTTATTTGTTAACCTTTTGTTAAATTTTTTCACGGTAGCTATTCCCATAGGCATTTTTTTCACTTTATTGATTTCTTTAAATTTAATAAATAGTCAGTTTAAAAAGTTATCTACTTATATAACTGTAATCTAGAGTTACTATTTACTGAGAACCTAAAATATGCCAAGTGCTGTCTTGTACATATGTTTTCTAATTTAATCCTCACAATAGTCCATTCAGAGAGGTATGGAATCAGCATATTTAACAGAAATCAGCATGAGATTCAAATGATTCAAATAGTTAAGTGTGATGCCATAGTCACCCAGCTAATATGTCTCCAAACTGCAGTTGAAAAATCCAAGGCTGAGGGCCACTAAAACCATATTTCCAATTTTCGTATCATACCATCAAGCCTAACTCACAGGCAATTCCTTTGCTCTTTTTGTAAAGACAGCTTAGCTAACACTATGTGTCAGTTCCAAGTATGCTTTGGAGAGATTTGCTGCTTTCAGGAGCAATTCAATAAAAGTGTGGGGGGTGGGGGGTGCCTGTAATTTCCACCTGTCCCTAGATCTAATTTAATATAAAGAAAAAAGCCAAATAAATCCATTTTCTAATCCCAGGTCCAGGTTACGGATGTATGATATAGCAGATTAACAATATATTCTGATCTTTGTTGTCATTTGGGGGAATAATCCTGCATCAATATACACAGAGGCAGGCCTGGGATGGAATTAGAAATGTGACACCAAGTATTCATACCACGTCACACATGGAGCTAAGCACACGTCACTACTGTCCATTTTACCTCTTTGCGTCTGATTATAATAGTTAAGTCAAGAAACACATTTCATCAACTCCATCAAATCCTGTTGAGTATTGTGTTAGATTTCTGCTATTATGACAGTAATTTATATATATGAAATGCTTTAGTTGTGAATTCTGCAAGTTACTTTACACTTTTTTCCTTAAGTATCAAAATTAAATATATATTTTGACAGTTCCTCATATTTTAATGATTTTAAAGATAGTATAAATATGCTTTTGCTTTTTAGTGTACATAGAAGTCAATAATCTTTCATAAAAATACAGAATATTGATGAAGTCTATTACAAACATATATTTGGTAACACTGTGCATATGTGCATAAAGTAGATACATATATATGTCTATGTTTATGTCTAGGTCTGTATCTATAACTATACTATATATGTACAGATAAATCCCTGGGTGGTGTATATGATTAAGAGCTGGACTACTAACTGAAAGGCTGGCAGTTCAAACCCACACAGAAGCACTTCAGAAGTAAGGCCTGGTGATCTGTTTCCGAAAAACCACAGTCTTCAGAGCTCTATCAAGTGTAGTTCCACTCTGTTACTCCGCACACATAGAGTCGTTGTGAACTGGAAATGACTTGTTGGTAGCGAAAAAAAAAAAAACACACCCAGAAACATACACGTCCAGGCAAACATGTATTTATGAATATATGTGCATGTATATAATCTTTAAAAGTTTTAAAGTAATCTGAAAATAATTTTTAAGTCCACAATCTTAGATAGTTTGTAGAATTTTACTTATTTTGTTTTTCTCTGATTTTTTTGATTTTTCCTCTTAATGAGTATAGTATATGACAGAAAGGTCATTGCTTTTCCTGCCTATCTAAAAATGAAAAATTAAATACTTAAAGGAGTGACAATCCCAAGAAAATATGGTTTTAAACAGTTCTATGGTTTTAAACAGTTCTTTAAAAGCAGAAAAACAGGAATAAGATGGTAAATCATATACCCACTTGTACAGTGCTAGAGAGTTCTTATTAGTAGAAGGAGTGTCATTGGTTCTAAAAACTCTAAATTAAAAGGAGACTTCTTCCAGTTCCAAGGGAAAAAATGAGACAGCAATACACATGCTACATGTTGAAATGATGGATACACGAAGTGTAAAGAAGACAAAAATAAATGAGAACACTTTGGTAATGCTGAGGGCATCTTTAGCTTGCAATAAATCTGTTAAATACCAAAAAAGGAAAGAAAAATAAATTATGATTATTTCATAATATTTCATTTCTGTATCCAAACTTAGGACCCTCTGATTTAGCAAGTTACTTTTTATTACGTGCATTTTTTTATAAAGTTAATAAGATTTTTTTTTTTCCCCAGAAACTCTATTTTTCAGGCAGGCCTAAATTTGAGAGCTTTACCTGAAGATGTATGACTCATCTGTCATTAAAGCACTGTCACCACAATGATGTATAGGTCCAATACATCATCAGATTGCCATCACCCCTGTGATGTATTACTTACACTGAAATAGCTGTCGGGAACAGGTTGTGGAAATTCAGCAACTTTTAATATATTCTTTTTTTAAAAGATTATAAACATTTCTTTCCATGAAAAACTTCCTGGTAACTTAAAAGGTTGAACTTAAAATAGAAGTTTATCTTTACATTCTATAGCATCTGTATGTGCCCATAATTTCGAGTTACTGGGAATCAATAGCTGAAAACAGATAAGGCCAAAAGTCTATGAGATTGTATATTGAAAAGGACCACAGACAATGATATTTTTGTTTGTGTTTACAAAACATATTAACATATACCATCAAAATGAGTTATTGTCACGTTGAAAGAAATCTGCCTTTTTTCTTTAATGAAGTCATTTCTGAAAATATGTTACATCCTGTCTTTCTATTTAAAAATTGAAAATAATCATTAAAATAGTTTGTAGTCTCATATTTTTTAATCCACACATTTTAAATGTGTACTACGCGACAACAATGTTCAGGATAATTGTGCCTGGAGATTTAAATGATACCTTAATCAATACTCTGATACATTATTAGGACCATAAAGAGTGTGATTACTAAATTTTGTCCAATATACTTAGTTTTGTATTATTTGCAGCTGTTTTCAGAAAACAAATTCATTTCTGATCCTGTCAAGAAACATTTAATTTCAAGGAAAATATGAATTGTTAAAGCAGCTCAAGTTAAAAGGGGGTGTCTGGGATTAGACTATCAGCATCTCAGGGGATCCTACCATTCCTGTGTGCATTTGCTCTCTTCCCTTCCTTCTTTTGGTAAGCACATCCAGCTGTATTCTCTTATTCCCCTGATTGATTCCACCCTTGATTTTATGTACATTTTTAACCTGTAATTCAAATAATCATTATTATCTATGTCCTCAGAGTTTTTACAAATCAGAAATCTAAAGGAAGAGAGCTTGATTGGCTTGCCTAGGTAAGGTGTTCAGTCTAATTAAATTACTGATCAGCTATGGTGATGGACATTCATTTTTAACAAGTATACTCCTTCTGGGCTGTCCTCTAAAAAGGTAACATCTACTATACATCCAAAAAGATTCAGATTTATCTATCCAGAATAAAGTGTAATGACTGAAGATATTTCCAGAAAAGACCTTTTAAAAGTATTTTAAAGCTATAGCTTCATTCAGATAAATAAAAGATTACTCCTTGTAAGGATTTTTATAAAAGAAAAGTAAAACATAATTCCTAAGTGACATACTATAAACTACACACCAGTTTTATGTCTCTTGAGGACAGAGGGATACGCCTGAAAACCTATAGTTTATGGAAAAAACAAAACAAAAACAAGAAGAATTATTTGTTAATTCATGCATCCCTAACATAATAGCTGGCACTTGGTGAGTATTGCATACTCATTTATAAATGGAAGAGTAAATGGTAGAACAATGTCTCTTTAAAATTGGTATCACTATGTGATAAAATTAGCATCGAATTAGAAATGCAAGAACTGATATTGGCATAGCAACAACCTTTTTGAAAATCTACTCAACAGCTGTTTAATTGAATAAAGCAATGATCATCCCTATTTATTTAACATTCATTTATAAAACATCACACTCAAAAATAGTATATATATATATGTATATATATATACTATTGATTTCATCATATTACATTGAATGAAGTCTGGTAATGCCAAAAGCAGAACAAGAGACAAAGAGAGAGAAGTTTTATTATATTTACAGTTCCCTGGAGAGAATACATACCATGATGCAGAGCCACACAACTGGTTGCACCCAGAGACAAGATAACAACAAACTGAAGTTGTAGGAGACAGCTTATTGTATGGCAAATGTGTAGAGTTAGCTAGTTTTCCAGGGCTTTCTGGGGATTGATGGTTTTGAATAATTTTACAGGCTCTGGACAAAGTTGTTGGGTATCTGGCTCCAGGGATATTGAGGAAGAGGGGGTGCATGGTCCAAGAGTATGAAAGGCCAATAAGGGGAGTAGTTGGAGAGTGGACATCGTCAGCTGCTCAAGAAGAGGAACTGACCACCCACCACCCAGGGCCTCAAAATTACATTTTGACAGCATTTTTGAGATATTATACAACAACTTATCTCTGTTAAACAATAGTACAATTGAAAGAAAGTAC
Organism: Trichechus manatus latirostris; assembly: GCF_000243295.1. Classification (NCBI taxonomy): domain Eukaryota; kingdom Metazoa; phylum Chordata; class Mammalia; order Sirenia; family Trichechidae; genus Trichechus; species Trichechus manatus. The sequence continues at coordinate 611,496 of NW_004444060.1, read as the reverse complement.
AAAGGGAGAAAATTTTCAATTTATTATTAAAAATATGTGAGCAACATTTCCTCCAGTAGAAAGATTTAACCTCTAAACTGATGTCCCATTGGTTTATGAGAGTCACACCTAAAATACTTTTGTAATAGTGAAAGAAGGGTAAAGTCTTTTCTGAATAATGTACTTCTTAAAATATAGCAGAGCTAACTATGTAATAATCAGAGATACTAAAGTGAATACTAAAGTAGACACTAAAGTAGAGGGTCAGCAAAAAAGACCCTCAACGAGATGGACTGACACAGTGGCTGCAATGATGGGCTCTGCATAGCAACGATTATGAGGATGGCACAGGACCAGGTAGTGTTTTGTTCTGTTGTACATGGGGTCTCTATGACTCAGATCCAACTTGACAACAGTTAACAACAAAAACAACAAAGTCAATGAGGAGTTTATACTAGGGAGAAGTTACAAGGTGTTGGTGAGACTTGAAGTCAGTTATACTTATTGAAGTTAAACACTTAATTTAACTTAAAAGGATACAGAGAATGGTTTGAGATGCATATATTGAGTCTGTTATGTGGAGTACAAACCTAGACAATGTTACTTTAATTTATGTTTGTAGTCTTGCTTTTTGTAACTGGACAATTATAAAAATGCTCAACAATTGTGATTTGAACAGGATTCTACTTCTGTTCCTTTTAACATATTTCTTAATAAAAATTAACTTGACAAAAAAGTGTGTTTAAATGTATTTCACAAATTAATCATATTAATTAAACTTTTGGTATAATTATAATCTTGAAAATTCTTATGACTAGTGGTAGTATTTCTGCATTACTCAGGCAAAAACATATGAGTACACAACTAAACAGAAATTTTGATAAGGCAGTCTAAATAGTATTTTCAAGTACTATTAAATATATTTATAAAGCCATTTCCGATTAGATAAATTTGTCCGGGTGCAAGAATAATTATGTGGATTAGAGCCAAGTACAACAACTGTACCAACATTTTAATCTTCTGAGGAGTTTTTAGTTGAACTTTTTAAAGTATTTTTTTATCAATGTCTTTAGTTATCTAGCACTGCTATAACAGAAATACCACAAGTGGATGGCTTTAACAAACAGAAATTTATTCTCTCACAGTCTAGGAGGTTAGAAGTCTGAATTCAAGACACCAGCTCCAGTGGAAATCTTTCTCTCTCTGTCAGCTCTGAGGGAAGGTCCTTGTCATCAGTCTTCCCTAGGAGTTTCTCAGCACAGGGAACACGGGTCCAAAGGATATGCGCCCCTCCTGGCTCTTCTTTCTTGGTAGTATGATGTCCCTTTTCTCTCTTTTATATCTCAGAAGAGATTGACTCAAGATACAACCTAATCCTGTATCTTGAGCTCTGCCTCATTAACATATCTGCCTTTAATCCTGTCTCATTAACTTCATAGCCCATTGCCATCAAGTCAATTCCAACTTATTGAGGTTAGAATTTACAACCCATAGAATAATCACATCAAATCACAAAATGGTGGACAACCACACAATACTGGAAATCAAGGCCTAGCTAAGTTGACACGCATTTTTGGGGGACACAATTCAATTTCACAGAAACCAATACCTTAAATAAATATATAAAAGCAATTTCATCTCATCTGTGAATCAAATAATGAGGAAAGGAAGAGAAAATTCGTTGGTTTATGGCAATGGTTCTAAAAGTGAGGCCCCCGGAGCAATAGCATCAGAATCTCCAGGGATTTTGTTAGAAAAGCAAATTCTCAGGACCGTAATGAATCAAGAACTCTGGGGGCAGGCAAAGCAATACTTGTTATAAGAAACTTGTGAGGTGATTCTGATGCACGGCTTGCTAAAGTTTGAGAACCACAGATTTACAGAATAAAGACTGAAGAAGGATTTAGACTTGCTGAATAATATATACAGGAAAAAATGCAGACCCTACAAATAGTTATAAAAATAGCAATGAAAGTAAACATTACATAATTATAGAATTATTTCAATGAAATTTAGAGGCAGTATGAAAAACAAGGCTTAGACAATATTAAGTACAAGATAATTTTTGTATAACAATTGGACTAAAGGCTGGATGATCTAGGATCTAGGACCTAGTGTCTTTCCATTTGAATAGACTGATAAAGCAAGTTGTGCCAAACTCAATATTGTACAGAATCTTTCCTAATAAAACTGGTATTACAAAAATGGATATCATAAGAGACTCTGAAACTTGCTCTTGAAAGTAGAGTAGCTAAAGCAAATGGAAGAAATGATGAAGTAAAAGAGCGGAACAGAAGATTTCAAAGGACAGATCGAGAAGACAAATTAAAGTTTTCTAATGGAACTTGCCAAGACCTGGATTTAGAAAACCAAAAGGGAAGAACACACTTTGCATTTCTGAAGCTGAAAGAATTGAAGAAAAAAAATCAGCCTCGAACTTCACTATTGAAGGATTTCAGGGGCAAAATATTGAACTACACAGGAAGCATAAAAAGGAGATGGAAGGAATACAAAAAGTCACTGTACCAAAAAGAAATGGTTGATGGCTAACCATTTCAGGAGGTAGCAATGATCAAGAGTCAATTTTATTGAAGGAAGAAGTCCAAGTTGCACCGAAGGCACTGGCAAAGGACAAGTCTCCAGGAATTGACAGAATATCAATTGAGATGTTTCAACAAATGGACGCAATGCTACAAGCACTTGTTCATCTCTGCCAAGAAATTTGGAAAACAGCTAGCTGGCCAACTGACTGGAAGAGATCCATATTTGTTCCTATTCCTAAGAAAGGTGATCTAACAATGTGGACATTATTGAACAATATCATTAATGTCACAAGAAAATAAAATTTTGCTGAAGATAATTCAAAAATGGTTGTAGTACTATATACACAGGAAGTTGTTAGAAGAGGATTTGGAATGAGTGATATCATTGCTAATGTCAAATGGTTCTTGACTGAAAGCAGAGAATACCATAAAGATGTTTACCTGTGTTTTATTGACTATGCAAAGGCATTCAACTGAATGGGTCATAACAAATTATGGATAACATTGCTAAGAATGGAAATTCCAGACGTTTAACCCTTCCACTAGCAAATTTTTATATAAAAAAAAATTATTTTGGATGCAATGTGTTTTCATTAATGAGGTCATGTTGATTCAAAGACTATTTCTGAATTTTTGATACGAGTTAAGATTTTGAGATCTATGATCTGAAAAAACAAGCCACCAATGAGGTGAGGGTCACTTTGGCTCCACTGATCTGTGGTATGACAGTATACCATTGAGAGCTATATAGATAATTTATTGTGGGCATGTTTCCGTTAGGTTATGTGAGAAATCTCTGGTTATCCAATTATGACACAGAAAACCCAAAACAAACCCATCAGGTCTCCCTAACTATCACACAGGAAAGCCATACTTATGCTTGCAAGCCTTATATTACAGAAATAAAAGGAAAATAAGGTAAAAATTTTAAAAAATTAACATATCCAGGAAGCATCATCTAATAGAATGCTCAACCTACACAGCAATGAGGCTCCAACTCCTTCTGATGAGTTTCACACATTTCAAAAAGGATCTGCCTTGATGCTAAATGCATTAGAACTGGAATAACTCCTTACCTCTGAGGTCCAGAGTCATAAAAAGTGGCTGGTATACCATTAAACCAGTAGTAATGAAATTAATTGTGCTCATGAGGAATCTGTACGTAGACCAAGAGGCAGTCATTTGAACAGAACAAGGAGATACCGTGTGGTTTAAAATCAGGAAAGGTGTGCATTAGGTTGTATCCTTTCACCATACTTATTCGATCTATATGCTGAGCAACTAATCCAAGAAGCTGAACTATCTGAAAAACATAGTATCAAGATTGGAGGAAAACTCATTAACAACCTGCGATATGCAGATGACACAACCTTGCTTGGTGAAACTGAAGAAGACTCAAAGCATTACTGAAGACTACAGCCTTCAGTAATGATTACACATCAACATAAAGAAAAAAAATATCCTCACAACTGGACCAATAAGCAACATCATGATAAATGGAGAAAAGATTGAAATCCAGGATTTCATTTTAATAGGATCCACAATCAATGCCATGGAAGCAACTGTCAAGAAACTGAAGAATGTATTGCATTGGTCAAATCTGCCTCAAAAGACCCCTTTAAAGTATTAACCCTTTCATGAATAAATTACTTTATTTTTGATGCCATGTTTTTCACTAATGGAATGTGCTGAATCATTATTTGTTGATAGTTTTTTTTTTATTATTTGAAAAATGAGGTGCCAATTGCACATGGGACAATGCATGAAATACATCACACATATGGGAGATATCTATCCCATGGGACATTACGTTTTCTGGTTACACTTGAGCTGTAAGGTATCTTACTTGACTTTCCTAAAATACACACAAAATGCTAAATAAACATTGTACTTGCTGCATATTATTATTATAAGTTTGATTTAGAGTGGGCCATATCAGTACTATTCTCCATGAAGCTCACCACACACCTGGGACATACTGATCCCATGGCCCAGGAAGTCCATCACAAATAGTTTTCATGCCACAAATAACTCATTTACTTGAATATTTTTGAAGGCCAGTAAACATACATTCCCATTAACACAAAGGATATATTAAACATATTTGCAAGTCATATCTCACTGTACAGAAGGCAAAAGACACAGTAGTTTCACACAATCACTCCTCCAGGAAGCATCCCCTCATAAGAATGGCTCCCAATACTCAAATGTGGTGCAGCGTAACTTCTTTGTGTTTTCACCAGTTGCACCAGTATCTGCCACGACCTCAGAATGTACTAAAATGGCTCAAATGCCTGCCAATAAACCTCCGATGCAGAAAAATATTAACACAGGCGTATATATCTTTCGGTCCATGAAAGAGTTAAAAAGCAAAGATGTTACTTTGAGGAATAAGGTGTGCCAGACTCAAGCCATGGTATTTTCAATCATCTCATATGTATGCGAAAGCTGGACAATGAAGAAGGAAGACCTGAGAAGAACTGATGCCTTTGAATTATGGTGTTGGTGAAGAATATTGAATATACCATGGACTGCCAGAAGAAGGAACAAATCTGTCTTGGAAGAAGTATAGCCAGAAAGCTCCTTAGAAGCAAGAATGGTGAGACTTCATCACACATGCTTTTCACATGTTGTCAGGAGGGATCAGTCACTGGAAAAGGACATCATGCTTGGTAAAGTAGAGGGTCAGTGAAAGAGAGGAAGACCCTCAAGGAGATAGATTGTGAGGATGGCACAGGACCAGGCAATGTTCTGTTCTGTTGTACATAGGGTCTCTATGAGTAGGAACTGACTCAATGGCACCTAACAACAAAAATGTTTTATAAATGTTAAACATCTTGATAACTGTACAATAAATATGCAAATTATAAACATAAAGTTATTGAAAAAAAATCCATAACATTGACCTTTATATAGTTTATACTTGTAGCATAGGTGATTACTAAAGTTACCAGTGAAGTGATAATGTTCAGGTGACCATAAGTAGCACTCTTTAATATGGTGTTTACTCTTGCACCAAAACAAAGAAATACCAAAATCAGAAGATAATCTAATAGCTGGGAAGAATACAAAACTTAGTTTTGTTTCTGATTCACAAATGTTGAACACAAAGTTAAATTTGTCCACATGGAAAAAACAATGGTCAGTATATTTTCCTGTTTAAATAACCATATTTCAATGTAAGCTGGTTCTTATTTACGCTGTATTTAATATATATTAAAATGAAAGTATTTATCCAACTATTTGAGACTCCAACTATTTATTCCTTGCCATAAATGGAATAAATACAATAATCTTTTTAGATACTAATTTGAGAAGCAACGCACTTTGCTTGTGGGTAACTCATATATAAATTGTGCTGATGTGCTTCTGATGACTTATGTGTGGTAACCAATCTATTATCATGTTAATATATTTCTTTATAAATATAACATTTTATAGATGGCATTATATGCATTTGTTAATACAATTATTTATACATTATACTCATATGTACCACTCATTTATGTACAAAAATATTTTTACTTTAAAATTGGAAGACTAAGAATCTCAGAAAGCAGGTACTAACTGGTCATCTTTCAGCGAACAGGAACACAAGTGGCAAATCCTTTCTTATGCACCGCTTTTCTTTCTTACATCCCTTATTTAAAAAGCAAAGAGTACTGTGAGCATGTTTATTCAAGCAGAGCTTTGATTTTGCTTTGTATATATCCACGTTGGTGAAAGCTGCACATCAGAACGCTGTGAGTCTATATTTCACGGGCAGTTTCCATTAGCATTCCCATTTTCTGTTAATATTGTATGGATATTCCAGACAAAACCAAAATCATCTGAAACATCCCAGATAGTGTAAAATCCATTTTCATCATGCTATTTTCGATTTCTTCCTTTAGACAATGCAATCTGCATTGCTTTAGAGACTGAAATGCCATTTGAAAGAAGTTTCCATTTTCTTCATGCAAATACGTTTTCTTAGGCATCTCTTTGTGTTACTTGACCTCATCATGGCTGCAAGAAAGAAAAGATAGCTCTGATCATCTCAGTAAGTGCTGGATTTTAGGAAGTATTTTCATAGAAGTGAGGAAGAACGGATCCTTGAGGCTGCAAGGCTCTACCTCAAGGATACGGCTCCTCATTTGAAGAGTAGCATTCCTCTCATGATTAACTTGTCTCCCAAAATTAGATGTTCTTTGTTTCTTACTCTAGCTCTGCTTTCATGGCCCCGTAATCACTCTGTCTTTGATTTTCACTGCTGATGCATGTCCGTGTTTAGTCCCTTTGAATTGAGTTACTAAATTTACTCTTTAACATTGCTCCTAATTGGTTATGGCTTTGATTTCCTCTTGCTTATTGCTTTTTGTCCACTGCCGGTATGTGTCCATGAGTTTTTTTGGTGTTGTTCTTCAACGTGTGTCTGTACATACTTCTTGGTATGTCACATATTCAAGAGGCAGCATGGAGCTCACATGCGGCTTAGAGCCTCAAGTTAGTATATCTCAAACTATGCCCGTAAGTAAGTATCTACGAGTGTATCGGGGCACTGAATTATTGACACTGAAGTGCATATTTAGTCTAGATACAATTTCCAAAAGGCAACGTAGCATTTTAATAAATAAGTAGAAACCAAAGGTGCTACACATAAGAAAAAAATGTAAGAAGTAGAGAAATATTAAAGATGAAGTGATAATGATTACATATAAACATTCTACTGCCCCGATTTTAGCATGATGCCAGAGATTACATCTCATCTCAAAAAGCAAAGCTTCTATCATATAGAGAGCGAGTTTACCATTAAATAAATATATCAGGGAAGCTGGTTTTATAGGCATCCTTCTAAATTTTAGTCCTATATAAACACACACAAGCACAGCAGTTAGGATGATGTTTTTAACTTGTGCATTTATTTTAAAATCTAATAAAAGTGACAATTGCTTGAAGGATTGAAACCGATAGAGCTTAACAATTACTCATTTTCACCGGGCATGGTAAAATTAACAAAAATGTTCTGGCAGTGTTTGTGAGATATTCTGGGTGATTTTGGAATTTTAATGAGCCATGATTTCCCTGTTTTCAACCCCTCCTGTAGCAAATCATGATTAGTGTGTGTCAAGATGCATTTATTTTTATGTCTGCCAGGAGCGTATAACTGTAGAAACAGTGTCATGTACTGAAAACAGCATGTGCTTTGGATATGAAATGGAGTGGATTTGAATTCTTACACTCACAGACTGCTCAGTCTTTTCTCTCAAGTAAGCACATTTGGTTGTCAGTTGCCAGGTCCTATCAGTTACTATTTCTAACACACTGTACCTGTTCAGTGTCACTTAACAAAAACGCTTGAAAACATGCTTGTAGCATTACCAATGCTCAGTCTACATGAACTTTCTGTACCTTAACATCTCCAACAAATACTTCAGAATTCACTAAAGAATGATAACACCTACCTTGTCTGCCTCACAGAATTGTTGAAAGAAACAAATGAGCCACCCCTGAGAAGAGTGAGTGCCTGCAGGGGACATAATAGCGATTCACTCAGACCCAAAGCTGGGAAAGGCTCAGTTGGACTCTGGCACAGCCTAAAAAACAGAAAATCCTCAAGAAAAACAACAGACAAAAAAGAAATTGATGATTTGCCTATGATACACCATGATTTTTTTTTCTCCGTAATATTAGCCTAAAATATGAAGAACTACATCTTTCAGTTACGAAAGAAAATGCTAAGGAAGGACGAAAGTAGAAAAAAAGGTGAAGAAGTCATTCAAGGTAGAGAAAGTGAAAAGAGCAGCTGCATGTCAAGGAGTTTAGGTGTTAATTTAATTTCAATGAGCCTTAAAGAATATATTTAGCCATTCAAATTTCAGAAAGTAAGGAAGATGAGGTGAAGTTCAAGAACAAAGAAATAAAATTGACAAAATGAATCATGAGAAAAGAAGAATCAGAATCTCTGGAATGCTTTGACTCTATTTAGGTCAAACAATGGAACTACAAAGAAGACATAACACTAAGATTTTAAATAATACATTGGTATATACTGGGAGTTTGCATGCAAAAAACAACAGATTTGGGAATTAGAGAGAAGGGCACCAATGATGACTGTGACTTAAACAGATACATAAAATATGAACAAGAATAATTGGTAAGCTTTGGAAAAAAATACAAAAAGATAATGTGATATTTATTTAGTTTTTACCAGGCATTCCAAATTAACATAAATATGATATAATTCTTGCCATACAAGCACGTGAAATAAAATAAGTTAGTTAATGTGAATGTTATGACAGAATACATTAAAGGGTATATAAAGCGATATGAAAGAAAAACTTGAGAAATGACAAACATTTCTGAGTCTTAATGTAATATAAAATTAGTATATCAGTCCACAGTGGGAAGGATAAGTGAGACATTGATAACCAATTAATTACCATTGATAACCATTGATTACCAAGCATGATATCCTTCTCTAGGGGCTGGTCCCTCCTAATAACATGTTCAAAGTACATGAGACAACATCTCCCACCCTTGACTTCCAAGAAGCATTCTGTACTTCTTCCAAGAGAGATTTGTTCTTTCTTCTGGCTGTCCATGGTGTATTCACCAACACCATAATTCAAAGGCATGAATTCTTCTTCAGTCTTCCTTATTCATTGTCCAACTTTCCCATGCGTATGAGGTGATTAAAAATACCATGGCTTGGGTCAGGCACACCATAATCCTCAAAGTGATATCTTTGCTTTTTAACACTTTAAAGAGGTCTTTTGCAGCAGATTGCCCAATGCAATACATCATTTGATAACTTGACTGCTGCTTTCATGGATGTCTATTGTGGGTCCAGTTAAAATGAAATCCTTGTTAACTTCAATCTTTTCTCCCTTATTTATGATGTTGCTTGTTGGTCCAGTTGTGAAGACTTTTGTTTTCTTTATGTTGAGGAGCAATCCTTACTGAAGGGTGTAGTCTTTGGTCTTCATCAGTAAGTGCTTCAGGTCTTCTTCATTTTCAACAAGCAAGTTTATTTCATCTGCATAAGCAGGTTATTAATGACTTTTCCTCCAATCGTGATGCTGTATTCTTCTTCATATACTCCAGCTTCTTGGATTATTTGCTCAGCATTCAGACTGAATAAGTATTGAAAAGATACAACCCTGACGCACACCTTTCCTGGCTTTAATCCACTCAGTATCCCCTTGTTCTGTTTGAATGACTGCCCCTTGTCTATGCATAGGTTCCTCATGAGTACAATTAAGTGTTCTGGAATTCCCATTCTTCTCAATGTTATTCATAATTTTTTGTGATCCAAACAGTTGAATGTTTTTTCATACTTAATAAAACACCAAACCAAACCAAATCCTTTGCCACTGAGTCAATTCCTACTCATAGTGACCCTGTAGGACAGAGTAGAACTGCCCCATAGGGTTTCCAAGGAGCGGCTGGTGGATTTGAACTGCCAGCCTTTTGGTTAGCAGTCAAATACTTAACCACCGTGTCCCTGGGACTACACAGGTATCATCTTTCTGGTATTCTTTGCTTTCAGTCAAGATCCATCTGACATCAGCAATGATATCCCTCATTGCATATCCACTTTTGAATCAGGCTTGAATTTTTGGCAGTTCCTGTCAATGTACTCCTGAAGCCACTTTGAATGATCTTCAGCAAAATTTTACTTGTGTGAGATATTAATAATATTGTTCAATAATTGCTGCATTCTGTTGGATCATCTTTCTTTGCAATGGGCACAAATATGGATCTCTTCCAGTCGATTGGCCAGGTAGTTGTCTTCCAAATTTCTTGGCATAAACAAATGAGCACCTGCAGCTCTGCATGTGTTTGTTGAAACATCTCAATTCCCATTCTGTCAATTCCTTGCTTTTCCCCAATGCCTTTGATGCATCTTGGACTTCTTCCTTCAGTACTATCGGTTCTTGATCATATGCTGCCTCCTGAAATGGTTGAATATTGACCAATTCTTTATGGTATACTGACTCTGTGTATTCCATCCATCTTTTTTTGATGCTTCAATATTTTGTCCATAGAATCCTTCAATACTGCAACTCGAGGGTTGAATTTTTTCTTCAGTTCTTTCAGCTTGGGAAATGCTGAACCTGTTCTTCTCTTTTGGTTTTCTAACTCCAGGTCTTTGCACAGTTCATTATAATACTTTACTTTGTCTTCTCGAGCTACCCTTTGAAATCTGCTGTTCGACTCTTTTACTTCATCATTTCTTCCTTCTGCTTTAGTTACTCTACATGCAAGAGCAAGTTTCAGAGTCTCTTCTGACATCCATTTTGGTTTTTTCTTTCTTTCCTGACTTTTTAATGACCTCTTGCTCTCTTCTTGCATGATGTCCTTGATGTCATTCCACAACTTGTATGGTGTTCGGTCTTTAGTGTTCAATGGTTCAAATCTGTTCTTGAGATGGTCTCTGAATTCTGGTAAGATATGCTCAAGGTCGTATTTTTGCTCTCTTGGACTTGCTTTAATTTTCTTCAGCTTCAAATTGAACTTGCACATGAGGTAGCTAAGATAATAAGGCAAAAAAAGTATATAAAACTTAGGAGTTTTAAGGCTAAGTGTTATGGCAAAATGTGTCATGTGTTAATACCTTGTCATAAGTGAGTGAATAGAATGAAGTCAACACACACAGAGAATATGAGAAGAAAGACAGAGATTCGGGTTGGTATTTGAATCTCTGATTTCAGTTGTTCTGAATGAATTCCTCCATCTCTGTTATTTCTACAATTTATTTAATCCTTAAAGTAACCATGTATCTCAAGTTTTTGTTGTCATTTTCTTTCTTTTTAATTTCTTTTCTTTCAGTGTAAAAGAGTTTTGCTTGTGTGTTTCTCTTTTCAGTATTTATCCTATCTGCAGAATTTGAGGGTCCATTTTATTCTAGGAAAACTTGGCTTCACCTACTGATTCTGGATGGACCGTGTGATCCATACTATGCCAGGCAATATATTTCAGATCCCTCACAACAGTGATTAGCATAGGAAAAAACTTGTAACTGGAGTCTTTACAATTAATCATCTCTCTTAGGGATAAAAGAAGTCACAAAACAATGGAGCAAAAGCTTTCTCTCTTTATTTGGATAATGATATGGAAACATGTATCCCTTATAGTCATTAGCAGCCCTCTTTTATCTCTTAAGAGGATGTACAGATCCTTAAACTTTTAAGGAATGAATTATTTATTTATTTATCTGAATTTTTTGTGATGCCATGTTTTTTCCCTAATGGATGCTGAATCATTGTTTGTTTTATTAATTGGGGTGCCAATTGCAAGTGGTACATATTGGTACCACGGCCCAGGAAGTGCATCACACTTTCTGGTTACACTTCAGTCACACACTATCTTACTCAACTTTCCAAAAATATACATGGAATACTAAATAAACGTTGCACTTACTGCACATAAAATTGTTACTAGTTTGATTTACATTGGGCCATATCAGTACTATGTTCCATGAAGCAAATCCATACACAGTATATCTCAGTACCATGGCCCAGGAAATACGGAAAATGTGAGTGGAAGGTTTATCTACTGGAAAATTAAACCTACTGCTGTTGAGTCAATTTCGACTCGCAGAGACCCTTTAGGACAGAGCAGAACTGCCCCAGAGCCCCAAGGAGTGGCTGCTGGATTAGAATTGCTGACCTTTTGGTTATCAGCCAAGCTCTTAACCACTGCACCACCTGGTTTATCTACTATTAAATATTAAAGTTAAGGTGAAGATGACACAACAGAAGGAAGAAAAAAAGACAGAGAGAGAAATAGACAGAGTCAGTCCTTGGTGACATTGTTGAGTTGTGAGATATCAAAGCTTAGTTTAATCTTATCTTGTGTTTTCAATTTGAATCAGGATTTTCATTACTTGCAATAAAAAAAATCTTAATGATATATTTAGTTCTTGTCGGATACACTCACTTGCAACAAAAACAATGAAATTACAAGGCATTCCATGCCATGTGTTTTGGTGTCATGTAGATCTGGCACTCAGGGACAGGAAGATTTTACAACAAGACAGTATATAATGACAAGGAAGCTGATGTTCAAGTTAGGAAATCTTGAAAAGTTACTGTTGTGGTTCACAACTGGTTCAATGTTGAATCTTACATCTCTCGATGCAGAGCTGGCAATTGCTATGTCCACGCATTAGGAAACTTGGGCAAGATAAAATTAGCAGGTCTCTAAAATTCACTAGCTATCTTAAAAAGATCAACATTAAAAGAGAATCCCAGACTCAGTTATTTGTGTAAACAAACATAACAAAATAAAAATCACTTAAAAAGACAATAATTCAGAAATGTAAAAAGTAACTTCTAAACATATAAAAAGACATGAACATAGAACATCCTATAGACATATATGAGAAAAAAATACTATTCAATTTTGAAAATAAATCTTGGTAAAGTTTATAGCGGGTCCCATGGAGTTAAGCAGATAATTTTCATAGTGCAGTTTTAAGAGATGAAGTAGGTATATAAAAGAAATCCCAAATATGTATAATAGAAGTGTTAGAATGAGTGAACAGAGGCAAGGGTAGAGATGCAATATTTAAATTAAGAATATCTGAAAATTTAAAAGAATTGAGAAATACTTTTTTTATTGTTTTTTTTTTTCTCAAATTGCACATACTCTTTTGGTGTCAAGTGGGATTAAAAGGAAAGCAAAACAATCAATAACTCAAATACAACAGTGATAGTAAGAATACTGAAATGTATGACTGAATGAAATGAAGGACTATTGCAAGTTTTGAGAAGTGGAGTAACAAAATCTCACTTATTGTTTAACAGGACCATGTGTTACTGTGTTTTGGACAGAATGGGATGAATTGGGACAGGGGAGAGGAGAAGGGAAAGATTGAGTGGATTCTGGGTGTATTTTGAAGATAGGTAGATTTCTTGATGCATTTAATGTGGGGAAAAAAAGGGGGATGAATACAAGATTTTTGGCCAGAGCAACAGGATGGATGGAGGGAACATCAAGGCTGTCGGTTCATGAGGTTTTGGTGCAATGACAAGGATTTTCATTTTGGTTATGTTAAGCTTGGACATATTCCGTCTCCCCAGCACTAACTCTGATTCACATACACTGCCCTCCTTTCTTCCCTAGAATTTTCCAACATGCACAGAGTCTTTGCACTTGCAGGAAACCTCCTACCTCAGATACCTGCTGCCTCCCTTTCTTCATGACTTTACCCAAATATCACTCAGTGAGGCCTTCCCTTGCTTATTGTCATATTTACCTAGTGCTGATGTAATAGATATACCACAAGTGAGTGGCTTTAAATAACAGATATTTATTTTCCCATAGTTCAAGAGGCTAAAATTCTAAATCAGGGCATAGCTCTACAAGAAGGTGCTTCTTTGTTGGTAGCCCCAGGAGTTCCTTGGAGGTCCTTTTTGTTTCTTGACATCTTTTTTCCCATTGTTTATGTCTCTTTGTCTATTCCTCCTTTTTTATAACTCAGAAGGGATTAGGTTTAGGGTCCACCCTACGCTGGTATGACCTTGGTAACAATAAAAGAAAAATCCTATTTTCAAATAGGATCATGTTTACACCTAGAGTGGTTAGAACTTCAATCCATATTTTGGAAGATGAAATACAATCCATAGCAACTAATTAAACTTAGGAACAGTCTCCAACACCTACATTTTTTATTCCTCTTGTATTCTTACTTTATTTTTTCCTCCTAGCATTTATCACTAGCAAAATGCTATAGTGATGGAAAAGCTCAATATCATCAGTCAGAACAAGATCAGGGGCCGACTGTGGAACAGATCATCAACTGTTCATATGCCAGTTCAAGTTGAAAATTAGAACAAGTCCATGAGAGCCAAATTATAACCTTGAACATATCCCACCTGAATTTAGAGACCATCTCAAGAACAGATTTGACACATTGAACACTAATGACTGAAGACCAGACAAGTTGTGGAATGACATCAGGGACATCATACATGAAAAATGAAACAGGTCATAAAAAAGACAGGAAAGAAAGAAAAAACCAAAATAGATGTCAGAAGAGACTCTGAAACTTGCTCTTGAACATTGAGTAGCTAAAGTGAAAGGAAGAAATGATGAAGTAAAAGAACTGAACAGAAGATTTCAAAGGGCAACTCGACAAAACAAAGTAAAGCACTACAGTGAAATGTGCAATGACCTGAAGATAGAAAACCAAAAGGGAAGAACATGATTGGCATTTCTCAAGCTGAAAGAACTGAATTAAATATTCAAGCCTAAAGTTGCAATACTGAAGGATTCTACAGGGAAAATATTAAACGACGCAGGAAGTATCAAAAGAACATGGAAGGAATACACAGTCACTATACAAAAAAAATAACTGGTTGACATTCAACCATTTCAGGAGGTAGAGTATGATCAGGAACTAATGGCACTGAAGGAAGCAGTCCAAGCTGCACTGAAGGCATTAACAAACAACAAGGCTACAAGAATTTATGGAATACCAACTGAGATGTTTCAACAAAGAGACGCAGTGCTGGAAGTGCTCACTTATCTATGCCAAGAAATTTGGAATAAAGCTACCTGGCCAACTGACTGGAAGAGATCCATATTTATGCCTAGTTCCAAGAAAAGTGATTCAACCCAATGTGGAAATTATCAAACAATATCATTAATATCATAAACAAGTAAAATTTTGCTGAAGATCATTCAAAAGCGGCTGCAGCACTTCATCAACCAGGAACTGCCAGAAATCAACCCAGATTCAGAAGAGGACGTAGAATGAGGGATATCATTGCTGACGTCTGATGGATCCTGACTGAAACAGAGAATACGAGAAGGATGTTTACCTGTGTTTTACTGACTATATGCAAAGGCATTCATCTGTGTGGATCAAAACAAATTACGGATAACATTGCAAAGAATGGGAATTCCAGAACACTTAATTGTGCTCATGAGGAACCTATACATAGAACAAGAGACAGTTGTTCAAACAGAAAAAGGGGATACTGAGTGGTTTAAAGTCAGGAAAGGTGTGCATCAGGGTTGTATCGTTCTACCATACCTATCCAATCTGTATGCTGAGTAAATAATCCAAGAAGCTGGACTATATGAAGAAGAATGGAGCATCAGGATTGGAGGAAGACTCATTAACAACCTGTGATATGCAGATGACACAACATTGCTTGCTGAAAGTGAAAAGGACTTGAAGCACTTACTGATGAAGACCCAAGACCACAGCCTTCAGTATGGATTACATGTCAAGATAAATAAAACCAAAAATTTTCACAACAGGACGAATAAGCAACATCATGATAAACTGATAGAAGACTGAAGTTGTCAAGGATTTCATTTTATTTGGTTCCACAATCGACATCCATGGAAGCAGAAGTCAAGAAATCAAAAGATGACTTCTGGCGAAATGACACTCAAGGCAGAAGTGCCACGCCATCCCTCCACAGCAAAGATCCGAAAAACTAAGCCAAGCAGAGAAAACAGCAATCCTGAAACCCTAAAACATCAAATGAAGAGATAAAAAACCTCAGCCAAGCACCAATGGAGTGAGAAAACTGACAGAGAACTGAGAGCGAGGAGAGATTCATGCAGAGGTTCCCTATCAGTTAAGGAAGCACAGATCCGCTGTCTTGGACTCCTATCAAAAACCAGCAAATAGGGGGTATGAGAAAGCAGCTTCATGGAGCTTCCAGCAGTAGACAGAACAACTGGTAATTTGCAATATATGCTTTCCCACCCCCCCCCCTTTTTCACCCCACTCAGCCTGCTCTGCTTCCCGCGGCCACAGTCTCTTGTCCAGGAAGCACCGGCTGCTTGGATTCCACCTGCCCACACTGGCTGGCTCTCTGAGTGCCATTTGTTGGCTGCTGGTGTTGCTTTATTTCCACTTCTTTTGATTTCTTCCTTACCTCTCACCACCTCCCCCTCCTTTTGCTCAAATACCTGGTTCCATGTGCAATCTGTGCTTCTTCCTGAGGGGTTGTGGAGCTCTGTTCAAGTGTGGAGCTGCTTCCCGGACCAGGCTGCTGCACTGGTGGGATCCTGAGGCTTTTGTTTGTTTGTTTGTTTTGAATTGTTTGTGTGTTTTCTTTTCCTTTTCTTGAGTTGGGAGCTCGTTCTGGCCGGGGGGAGCTGCGTGGCTTGGAGCCTACCCCCTCGGCTAGCACAGACTCACAGAGAGATCCCTGAGGTCATTTCTTTTTTTGTGGGTTTTTTTTTCATCTGTTTTTTGAGGGAGCTTTTCTTCTTCTTCCTTTTTTTAAAATTTGTTTTTTATTCTTTTCCCTCTTTTTCCCTTTTTGTCTTTCTTCATTACTCAGTTTCTCGTCTCTCTGTACCTTCTTTCTCTTTCTGTTCCCTGAATACCTGGCACTGAATATCTCTATGCCTTCTAGCCAGGCAGTACTGCAACACCTGAGAAAAACTTCCCCAGACCTCATAGCTGCAACGGTGGGATCCCTGGGAGCTTTAATGTGCTTTTTCCTTTCTGATTTTTATTTATTCATTCTTTTCTTTTTTTTATCTTCTTAACCTTTTTGTTTTTCTCCATTTCACAGTCTCTTATCCCTCCACTCTAAGAGCAAGCTCCACCAGCACTCTTTTTTGTTTGTTTGTATGTTTTTGGCTCCTGTTCCTCTCTCCTCTGTCCCATATCCATCTTAGCTCCACACATGACAATCTCCCCCCTCCATACTGCCTACCTGCACCATGTGCTTAACATCACACCACCAAGCAGGACAGGCACGACCTACTGGAACCTACCCTGCACTGATTACCGACCCACCCTGGTGGCTGTAGTAAGTACCACAAACAACCCATCCCAGTAACTCCTCTTCAGCTAGACCTTCCCTGCTGTACCATGTCTGAGCGACAGACCCTACCAATTGGAGAAGGAGGTGAAAAGTATCGTGCCCACAGACAAGCAAACAACAAAGAACACACAGCTCACCGGCTCAGACATAGCCAAATAATAAAAAAAAGGAGGAAACAAATAAATCTACACTCAACAAATGAGAAAAATAACTACTGAACGCCCCGAAGACAGCAAACAATATCAAAACATTTAAAGAAATAGGACAGGATGGTTCCAGTAGGCATCCAAAATAAAACAGCAGATGACTTTCCAGTGGAAGAAAATGCACTAGAACTACCTGAGAGGGAATTCAAATCTCTAATACTCAGAATTATCCAAGAGTTGAAGCAAAAAGCAGACAAAAATGAGGAAAAAATAGACAAATTCATGGAAAATACAAAAACAAATTGGAAGAATTCAGGAAAATTATGAAGGAACAAAATGCCAAAATAATTTCACAACAGAAATTATACAAAGACAACAATTAGAAACCCAAAAGGTAAACAAGATTTCAGAAACGGGCAGTGTCATAGAAGGGCTGAGGAGCAGATTTGAAATGGTGGAAGACAGGATCTGTGGAAATGAAGACAAACACTTGGATACCACTCTGTTTGAGGAAAACTCAGAAAAAAGAACAAAGAAAAATGAAGACACCCTGAGGATTATGTGGGATAAAATCAAAAGCAAAAATTTGTGAGTGATTGGAGTTCCAGAACAAGGGGAGAGAAGAGAAAACACAGAGAGGATCACTGAAGAACTTCTGACAGAAAAAATCCCCAATATCATTAAAGATGAAAAGCTGGCTCTCCAAGAAGCTCAACAAACCCCATATAGGATAGACCCCAAAAGAAAATCACTGAGACATATCATAATCACACTTGCCAAAACCAAAGACAAAGAAAGAATTCCGAGAGCAGCTCATGAAAACAAGAAGTCACATACAGAGGAGAAACAGTAAGACAAAGCTGAGATTATTTGGCAGAAACCATGCAGGCAAGAAGGCAATGGGATGACATCTATAAAACCTTGAAAGAAAAAAAATTGCCAGCCAAGAATAATATATCCTTCAAAACTCTCATTCAAATAGACTGGTGAAATTAGGACATTTCCAGATAAACAGAAATTAAGGGATTATGTAAAAACCAAACCAAACTTACAAGAATTATTAAAGGGAGTTCTTCGATTTGAGAAGAAACAACTTCAGCTCACAGGCAGAATCTAGGATGCAGGATCCTACCAGCCAGATACCAATCTAGGAAATGAACTCTCAAGGACTATCCAAAACCAAAGAAATACAACAGGGAACCAGAGCAGTTAATCTCTAAATGACAACAACATCAAAACAATAAAAAGGGAATAAACGGTGTAGGTATAGACACTTCTAATGGAGAGGAAGGCAAGGTTACACCAAGTAATAATAGACTGCTTCAAACTTAGAAAGAAAAGGGTAAAATTCATGGTAACCACAAAGAAAGCTAACAAACATAAAAAAAGAGGAAAAAAAATAAAGTCTCAGCAAAAACAAAACCTACAAAAACAAAAGAAATGAAAAGAAATCCACAAACAAAAGTAACTCAGAACAAGAGAGTAAGAAGAACAAAGAAAACTTCAGCACCACAAAAAAAAGCATTACAAAATGACAGCAACTAACTCACATCTATCAATGATTACACTGAATGTAAACGGACTCAATGCACCCATAAAGAGACGGAGAGTGACAGAATGGATAAGAAAACAGGATCCATCAATATGCTGTCTACAAGAGACACACCTTAGA
>NW_004444060.1:573431-587634 GCF_000243295.1 Trichechus manatus latirostris | reverse complement strand
TGTGCATGTAGAAATTTGTGAAATGGTGTATTTTTGGCTATGTATATTTTCACCAAAAAAAAAATAGTTCGAGAAGGGAGAGGGTTGACATTGCATGGAGTTGTTAACCAATGTCATGAAACAATTTGTGTACTGCTGTTTCATGAGAAACTATTTGTTCTGTAAGCCTTCACCTGAAGTACAATAAAAAAAAGAAATCAAAAGACACATTGCATTGGGCCAATGTGGTGCAAAAGGCCTTTTTAAAGTGTTGAAAAGCAAAGACCTCACCTTGAAGACTAAGGTGTACCTGACTCAAGCCATGGTGTTTTCAGTTGCCTCATATGCATGCGAAAGGTGAAAAACGAATAAGGAAAACTGAAGAAGAATTGATGCCTTTGAAGTGTGTTGTTGGAGAAGAACATTGAATATACCATGTACTGCCAAAAGTAAGAACAAATTTGTCTTGGAAGAAGTACAACCAGAATATTTCTTAGAAGCAAGGATGACCAGACTTTTTGTCACATATTTTGGACCTGTTATCAGTAGGGACCAGTCCCTGGAGAAGGACATCATTCTTTGTAAAGTAGAAGGACAGAAAAAAGAGGTAGACCCTCAACAAGATGGACTGACACAGTGGTTGCAACAATGGGCTCAAGCATAACAAGGATTATGAGTATTGCACAGGACCGAGCGATGTTTCGTTCTGTCACTATGAGTTGGAACTGACTCGATGACACCTAACAACAAGAAGTCTCCTTGACTGAGATTAATTTTCTCTTTTTTAAAGCCATCCACTTGTAATATTTATGTTATAGCAGCACTAGATAAGGAAGATCAGAGCCCTAAGAGGCAAATAGTAAGATTTAACAGAATTAGAATACGAATTCTTAATTGCTGGCTCAGGCTTGGCAGCTGATTCCTAGTGCAAAGAAGACGAGCATTAAGAGCCATCTTCAACTAAACAAAAAATTGAATAAAAATTACTCCTATTACGTTCTAGATTTAAACTTAGATGCTTTCAGAAGAGGTAATATTTCATTCCATAGTAACTTAAATATAGGTAAAATCATTTCCATTATACAGATGAGGAGCCTCTGCATCAGAAAAGTCAAATGATAAAGTTCATAAATTTAATAAATTGTGGATTAGTTTTTAAAGTAGGCCTGTGCATCTAGAATAGTTTACTTTATTTCATATAACTCTTCATGAAATAAAAATGGCTTGTACACACAGCAGTTTTTTCTACCTCTTGTTTGTTGTTATTAGAACATTGCGAAGCATAAATAAGTAAATCCCTTTGCTGGTATGTTCCTAAACATAAAGACTCAGAATTAAAAAAGCATGAAGACTAATGGTATTCAAGACATATAAATACTCTCCTCGTTTATTGTAGCTATCATGAAAACAAATACTTAACATCATTTTTATAGTCTATAAGGCCCAGAAGAACTTATAATGAAAATGTCAGTGACCAAAAACTATGAAATTATTGAAAGACAATAATTCAGGGAATTGGACACACACACAAAATTTTTGATGTTTATATATTAGAAGCTAGGAGTCATACTTTAATGTAAGTTAATATTTGTGTTCTAAATGAGAGGAGACAATTTAACTTAGCTCTTAATCAATCTGGTCATTATCAGGTCACTGGCTGTACATATTTATATGATGACAGGATACAGAACACTTAAACCTTTATTCAAAAGTGATAGAATAATTGATATTAGAATTTCTTTAATGTCTGGTTGGCGAGAATTTTTACTCTCTTCCTAGCAGCAAAACATACAGGGTGTGAGTGTCTGTGTACACAAACTTATGTATGACTATGAATTTGCTGGCAAAGAACATATACTGTATGTCTTAGTTATCTAGCACTGCTATAACAAAAATACCACAAAGGGATGACTTTAACAAAGGGAAATTTATTCTCTCACAGTCTAGTAGGCAAGAAGTCCGAATTCAGGGCATCAGCTCTAGGGGAAGGATTTCTTTCTCTGTCAGTGTGGATGAAGGTCCTTGTCATCAATCTTCCCTTGGTCTAGGAGCTTCTCCTCACAGGAACCCTAGGTCCAAAGGACGTGCTCTGCTTCCAGTGCTACTTTTTTGTGGTACGATTTCCCCCGTCTCTCTGCTTGCTTCTCTCTTTTATATCTCAAAAGAGATGGACTTAAAACACAACCTAACCTTGTAGATTAGGTCTTCCGTCATTATCATAACTGCCTCTAATCTTATTTCATTAACATCATAGAAATAGGATTTACAACACATAGGAAAATCACATCGGATGACAAAATGGTGCACAATCACACAATCCTGGGATTCTTGGCCTAGCAAAGTTTACACATGTTTTGAGGGGGACAAAATCAATCTATGACATTCCACCCTTTGGCCCCCACAAATTCATGTGCTTGCCACATGTAAAACACATTACTTCATCATATCATAGCAAAAGTCTTAATTCAACTCCAAGTCCAAAATCCAAAAATTCCTCTTCATCTGTGAAATCTAGAATACAAGTTATCTGCTTCCAAAGTACAATGGTAGAACAGGCACAAGCTAGACATTTCTACTACAAATGGGAGAAATTTGAGGGAAAGAAAGGATAACAGGCACCAAGCAAGTCAGTAGAACACATTACATTAACCCTCAAGGCTTGAAAATATTCCTCTGTTCTCTGAGACCATTCACACAATGGCCCTCCTCTCCAGATTCTAGGTATTGTTCACGCTCTTCAGATTCTAAGTGGAGACCTCTCAGCCCTGGGCTTCAGCTCCTCCTTGCAGGCTCGCTGGAATGACAACTCTGCTCCCTCAAATTAGGGTGGCCCCTTTCTCCTAGTCCATCTGAGTGGCCAAACCATCCTTTGAGACTGAGGCAGCTCTGCTTCCTGTGTTTCTTGTATCTTCATCTTCTGCTTCCTGGTTCCTTGGCCTCTTGGCCCCTCGGGCCTCACTGCCCACGTCTGCCTTGCTGGGGCAGTTGTTCCAAAGCTCTTCACCTCTGCCTATAAGTGCCTGGCGGTACCCCACTCCACCAGTAAACTTCCACAGGAAGGCACTCAACTCTTGCTCAGAGGGTTGGCAAGCTCAGCTCCACCGGTAAGTGCCCGGAGGCACCCCATTCTGCCGGGAAGCCTCCTGTGCACAGGCACTCAGCTCTCTAGCTCCATGGGTTGGCTCTAGCATGGTCTCTAGCTGGTTTCCTGGTTCTGCAACCCCCTCTCTGCTGCCACCAACACCTCTCTACTACTGTTTCTCATCATCTATCTGCACCATCTCCAGTATTAACAGTTTTCCTCACTTTCTTCTGAGTACTCTATCCATTCACAGTTTAAAAACCACCTCCACACTTTAGGTATCTGTTAGAGCAGCAGCACCCTACTCTCTCAGTACCATATTTTGTCTTAGTTATCTAATTCTGCTCTAACAGAAATACCACAAATGGATCACTTTAACAAAGAGAAATTTATTCCCTCACAGTCTAGTAGGCAAGAAGTCCAAATTCAGGGTGCTACCTCTGGAGGAAGGCTTTCTGTCTCTGTTGGCTCTGGAGGAAGTCCTTGTCATCAATCTTCCCTTGGTCTAGGAGCTTCTCTGCAGGAATGCTGGGTCCACAGGACTTTCTCTGCTCCCAGTGCTGCTTTCTTGGTGTATGAGGTCCCCCTGTCTCTCTGTTTGCTTCTGTCTTTTATTATGTCAAGAGAGATTAACTCAAGATACAACCTAATCTTGTAAATTGAGTCCTGCCTCATTAACATAACTTTCTCTAATCCTGCCTCATTAACATCATAGAGTATTTACTACGCATAGGAAAATCGTATCAGATGACAAAATGGTGGACAATCACACAATCCTGGGAATCATGGCCTAGCCAAGTTGACACGTATTTTTGGGGGGACACAGTTCAATCCATGACACTATATAGCACATTTATTATGGCAGAGCAAGTGCTCAGCCTGCTGTCATATCAGGGGATTCAGCTTTGACACCATAAACTTTAAAATTTGTTTTCATTTTCTATTGCTATGTAATTAAAATGAGAGTGGATTATCATTATCTTTGCTTAATTAATTATATTTTTACCTCTGACACTGTTCTTGTTGCTTAAATTTGTTTTGTTATATTTGTTTCAACATCTTAAATGAAATGCAGAAAAATATGAAAGATCTCAAATCTCTAACTTAACTTTCCATTTTAAGAAACTGGAAAACCACCTAGGAATGGCATTGATGGGTTATAACTGTTGCTTAGATCAAGCTTTAAGTAAAATGAGGAAGTCATTTATATTTACTATTGTATCCACACAGTATTCCCTTGTTCTGTTCCAAGGACTGTCTCAAATTTAGCGGCTGAAAATCAAACAGTTATTTCAGAAATCTCTAAGTCAGAAGTATAAACACACTGCTTAGAATCACAACGCTGAGATCAAGTCGGCAGGGCTGAGTTTCTTGAAGACTTGAGGAATAATTACTTCCAAGCTCATTCCGACTGTTGCCCCAATTAAATGCCTTGTGATTATAGCACTCAGATACCTATTTCCTTGCAGTGTCTTAGCCAGAACCTCTCTCAGCTCTTTAAGGTCACCTCCTTTCCTTATCACATTACCCCCTCCATGTGCAAAGCCAGCAAAGTTGGGTTATGTCTTTCTCACACTTTGAAACCCTCTATAATATCCCTTTTCACTGAATATTTTCTAGCTCCAGCTGAAAAATATCTAATAATTTTAAGGGCTCTTGCAATTAGATTGGGCCCACCCAGATAAACCAGGATAATCTCCCTATAGTAAGGCCCTTAATCTTAATTACCTCTAGAAAATCCCTTTTGATGTGTAAGGTAATGTATTCGCAGGTTGCTATGAGTCAGGATCGGCTCAATGACAGACAACAACAGAGATTATGGCTGAACTTCATTGGCAGGGGAGGTCATTACTCAGTGGACACAAGAATTAAAAATACATATCTATGAAGAAATGAAAAAGCTGGCTATCTTTCAGGTATTGATTTCAAGTGCAGTAAGGAAAATACATAATGATGGATATTATAAGCTTTATAATATATATACGTATTTTTTATATTTGAGCATATTAATTGCATTATTTAAATTTCTTACTTTTTTATTTAAAAAATAAGATGTTGATATCTATGAGATTTATATTATTGAAATCCAGTGTATTCATGGGCTTGTAAACTTTTATACTTTGCATTTTAACTTTTTTATGAATAAACATTTCTATAATAAAATAATAATTATGTAATTCAGCAACACAAAATAGCCCTATTTTTCCTGTTTTCGATATTAATTCTGTTTATTCTTCTGTTAATATTGAAGAACATATTTCTTTTTGTTTAGCCTGTCTATAATATACATTTTTTCACTACTTAATTTTTTCATCCATTTTTGTCAAAATTTCCTGTAGTGTGTTATTAATAGAACAGATTCTGAAAGTAAAAACATGCAGGTTTAAATCTTAGCTCCACTGATAATTGAAATGTGATCTTGGGCAAATGATTTTTCTAAATCTCAGTTTTCTGAATTTTAAAGTATGGAATATGCCACCCATTTCTAGGATAGTGGCATTACATACTTTTAATACATGCAATATATGTAGGGACAGGATCCCTGGTGGCACAGCGGTTAAGCATTCGCCTGCTATCCAAAAGGTCAGCCGTTCGAATCCACCAGCTACTCTTTGGAAGCTGTATGGAGCAGTTCTACTCTGTCTATGTTGTCTACTTTATAAGACTGTTATATTCTTTCAGATATTTGTACTATGTACAATATAAAATGAATTTACTTAATATTTTTTATCTACTTTATATATGGAATAAATCTGAGTCTCTTTTTAGTATAGGTTTTAACTTGCTCACAAGTATTTTATTTACTGATGTTTATGTAGGCACCTTTATCCATCTTGTGCTCACTGTGTCCCTTTTAATATGGATGCAACCTTGTTGTCTTATTATTTTCCTAATCTTATTAGGCTCATAGAGTGTCTTTGCTCCAATAATTTTTCTCTACTTGTTTAGTAAACATACATTCTATCATGTTGCTCCAGGAAATGGGCACTATCAATTGCATTTAATATATATTGCATTAATGTTTTGAGCAACATATAAATATATCCCAATACTTATTTCTAGTTTTGCAAGTAAATAAAATGCAAGTCAACTTGTGAAAGATCCTCTGATCCACTTTCCTAAGATTCACCACATCTGCCACCTGTGAAGCAGACAGTTTCCACGCAAGTCAATCCCACTGTGACCTCAAGGTCAACTCCTCTATTCATTCATTGGTTGAGACTTAAAGTTCATCTGATTCTTCACAAGCACAAATCCCATTGAAAGAATGTTCTTGTTTGAATGACTCTTACAAGAAAAATAAGCTTCTTCATAAAACTGACAGAAAGAGCACACTATTCTTTTCTCAAATACAGTAAATAAAAGCTAGTTTTACTTGCCTTGATCAATAATACGTGAACTTATATATTTCATATAGAATGCCTACTTAAAGTGACGAAGGAATTGCCACTTAGTGGGTAGTTAAAAGGAGGACTAGAAGGTGATATACTTCAAACCTTAAAATTTTATTTCTCTATTCCATAAATGCAAAATGACTTGCAAAGTGACCTCTTCTGTACTTCTTTAGAATTCAATATTTTAAATTTATAGCAATCTGTGTAGCATTAAAAGTGTTCGTATTATGTGGACAAGTATATTTTTATTTGGTTCTGGTACCTGGCTTCGCCTGTGTTTATCTATATGTATTTATGTTTATTATTTTCCAGATTGCCTTATACTTATAGATCAATTTTATCACTTTTCAAAACAAAATAATTTAACATTTCAAGAAGTGTTTCCCTAACAGACATTACAGTAAAAAACAAATCTAAAAAGGAATAGAATTTTGACTTCATTCTGCCTTTAGGTAAATATCACACTGTGGAAGAGTCTGTTGCTTAGATCAAGCTTTAAGTAAAATAAGGAGGTAATTTATGTTTACTATCTTACCCACTTCACTAGTTGCTCCTGAATTATTTTAAGCGCTCATATGACAAGTTCATGAGACCTCATGATTTCTTACATACCTCAATTCTAACTAACAATATTAATTTTATGTACCAAATAAACTTTTCTAAAATGTATCGCTTCTCTCAATTTCAATAAGGTATTGACTTATAAAGAAAGGTTCATGAATTTGCTATGACTACATGACCTTATGTCACACCATGACTCCAAGTTTTTAAAAATTTTCAGGCATCATTATCAAAATTCATTAATTACCACTACTCTGGCTTTCTTTTCCCTCTAATTCAAGTAATGTCGCATTATTTAGGGCAACTCAATTGTAAATAAATACAAACACAACAGCCATTGGTTATGAGATGATGTCACTTATTGGTTATGAGAAAGTAATACAGATAAGATTCCCTAAACATAAAAACAAAAAGTGAAAAAATCCCACAAATAACTCACAATAATTCCACTTCAAGTTAGGTTTTCAAACAGCTGGTTGTTTGTTGACGAGCTTAGTTTGAGATGCCCTGACCTATCCCACATACCTGAGAAACATTGGTGTGGATTAGAACTCTGCAATTTCTTAGCTGGATTATAATTTATGAGGTACTTAACATTTTAAGCCACTTTCTCCTCCTGTGTGAAATATGGCGAATAGTAACTACATTTTAGGAGTATTATGTGTGTGTGTGTGTGTATGAAAGAGAAGAAAGACAGTAAATATCTGAAAAGTTATGATCACAGGGAAAATGGGAAGAAGGAAACACACAGGCACACATACATAAACACACACAGAAGCTTATATAGTCCCCCTGTGTCTAGTCTCCAGCACAAAGCAAGAATTTGACAAATGATAGGCACTGCTATTGCTATTATAACAAATTCTTATTGTTACCACATAACAATGAATAACTATGTAGTTGATTAGATAAGCATTCCTCCAACAATACTAACTTTCGAAGGGTTGCCCCTTCTGGAGACCGTAATGCCACAGTACAGTTAAAATATATGAGCATCCTTAATAAGGGTGATTTCGGACTTTCAAATGATCCAACAAGGGAAATCATTCATTTAGGGATTTATTTAGTTTCATATTCATCACACTGGAAAAATTGTGACTAATCCACATATAGCTTTTTAAAATTATATGTAATTTAAAAGTAAATTAAATTTATACATATTCGTGCATTTTTTTTCTCCAGTGATGCAGTTTTTATACCAAAAAGTGTTCAATTTTTTATTGTGCAATAGACAGCTAGACTATGAAACTTCTTCCACTATCCTTGGCATTTTTAACTAGTCACTAAACTTTCATGTAAATTAATATCATAATGTGCGTTAAAAATACTATAGGCAAGAATACTCTCTATAATCAACTATGCATAATTTCTGGTTTCAGATGCATGCAGTTTTCAGTACCATCAAATGGCTGCATTTACAAACAATGACTATTGGCTTTACTGATAATTATATTTTAATGTTTGCCACTAAATATTACCTACCTTGCAGTGAACTGATAAAAAATACATCTCTACAAAAGCTTTAAATGTAACTTAAACGAATATAAGGTAATTACTTTTTATGCCTAGCACTGTTTTATATTCAAAAGAATAAAAAGAGGTACGGGGATTAATCTTTGTCTTCAAGTAATATGAACTCAAGTTGGACCTATCAAAATATTAAAAATGTAAAAGAATCTGTCATTGATAATTATAGATTATTTTTGTTTGTTTTTCAGAACAATCTTTCGTTAAAATAACCCTAGAAAATATGGAGAAAAAAAAAATTGGCTGAAAAACATCAGAGAATCTGATAGTCCATGTACCTAGAAGAAAAGAAAGACTAGAAAATGTGAACCCAACATTTGGTGTCAGTTTTCACTTTGATGAAACTGAAAAATTTAAAAGTGGAGGAGAGAGCCTTAGAAAGAAAAGCATTTCACAGAGCTGCGAGGACAAATAATGGAGTTCAGGGCCTGTGACAAATAATGGAAACTGGTAAAATACACGAGTTCCACCTGGCTTTGAAAGGTAGTTACCTAGGTATAAAAGTGAACTAACAATAAACTACCTCTTAAAAGTGTGCAGCAGAGACTCAAATCATTTCATTCCCTCTTTGGATTATTGTAGTCTGCTTCTAGTTTTACTGCATAACAGCAAAATGCATCGACCTGTCTTAAGGTAGATAACATCTTCAAGATCTTTAAATTATCACTGTAATTTGTCACATAGAATGATAGACATTTAATTAACAATAATTAACTTTTAAAAGATTTTCTCCAAAAATCTCTAATGAAACATGCAGAGAGGGGATAAAAATATTGGCATTTTTAAACATGGACTTTAAATATATGTAATTAATATGCCCAAGAAAGTTTCAAACTATAGAGAATTTGAGCAGAGAACTAGAAAATAAAAAGAAATGATTAGATTAGAATTTTAGAAAAAAAATTAGTAAACTTTAAACTCAACATATTGGTTTAACAGGTGAGTAAGCATGCCTGAACAGATAATAAATGAATTGGAATGCTCATCAAAAGAAAAGACACAGACTAAATCATAGAGAGAGAAGGAAGTTGGGAAAACAGAGAAACTTGAGAGAATGGGATGGCTTCAGCCTATCTGAGGAATAATGGCAAGTGAACCATATAAAAGGTAACAACTTTGTAAGTATTAGGGAAAGAGAGTCTATCAGCTTTGTATGCTAAACAATGAATTAGTATGTATTAACACAATTAACTAATATAATCCTGCAATAGAATGTTCCTTTCCTGTGGTTTAGATAGTATCTTAATATCCGTTTAAATAACATATCCAGAAAAACCCACATTAAAACAAATTCACTTGTGGGTTATTACATTCCATCATTTTCTATGATCTATCTCTTACAAACACACACACACACACACATACACACACAAATGTATATAAAAACTACTCATATATTTAGACATAGGAGGTGAAGATGGTCTATTGTTAAGGGTCCACCCCTCATATTCATCATTCCAGATTTTATGATGAAGAGATGAAACAATACTCTTCTTCATTTGTACTGGCCACTGTTTCTATTCTTTTCCACAACATTAGTTCAACAGGAAAGAGGTCATATATATTTATAGCTTTTATGTTCTTACTATCCATTCTTCCAAACATTTTATAGCCCTTTAAGCTATATCTGAGTTCTACCACCTGTCTGTCAGTGTTATATTGTGGCTGCTTGTATGTCACAACAATGCTGGAAATTATACCTCTGGTATTCCAAATGCCAGCAGGGTCACCCATGTCGGACAGGTTTCAGCAGAGCGTCCAGACTAAGACAGAGTAGAAAGAAAGGCCAAGTGATCTGCTTCTGAAAATTACCCAGTGAATACCCTGTGAAGCACAGTAGAAGATTGTCTGATATAGTGCTAGAAGATGAGCCCCTTAGGTTGGAAAGCACCATACAGAGTTGCA
Source organism: Trichechus manatus latirostris (assembly GCF_000243295.1). Classification (NCBI taxonomy): domain Eukaryota; kingdom Metazoa; phylum Chordata; class Mammalia; order Sirenia; family Trichechidae; genus Trichechus; species Trichechus manatus. The sequence goes on along the minus strand of NW_004444060.1, from coordinate 577,185 downwards.
ACAATGGACTCAAACCTGTCCATGATCGTGAAGATGGCACAGGACTGGTCAATGTTTTGTTATGTTGTACGTGGGACTGCCATGAGTTGTAGAAACGAATGACAATCAACATGCAGTGATATATAATGCGTAGTTACCCGATTTATTTTTGAGAACCTGAGGATGAGTGGAGACTTTTATTTTTGAAAATATACATTCTATGCCCAAACTAGCACTTAATCTTTGTATGTCTTTGGACAAGTCATTTAATAGATTGCTCCTAAATGTTTTCATCTGTGATGGGAGAGAGTCCCTTTCAGCTTTAAAATTTTATCACTGTGAAGCAAATCATATGCTGCTTTCTGCCTTTTCAATAAGTTCCTTGGTATTGTGTTTTATATTCACTTGTAAGTCGAATGTTTGATGAGATGAAATTGAAAATGCAATGTTTCCATTAAACTTTGCTAGGTATAAATTTTAAAAAAAGGAAGTGAGCCACTTAACAAAAAATACAGAAGCAAAATAAATTATTCTTTTGATGACTATTTATTTGCATTACCTACAATTAGTTACATGAGTGATAGTATAATACGCATATAGTGCATTAACTCCAGGCAAACAAAGTTTACCAAAATCAGGATTTTATATTGAAATCTGACAGCTGCTACTGTGCTGAGCAGAAGATGTTGCCTGGAGACAAATTACAGCATCTGAAGCTCAATATTGTCTACGATATTGTCTAAAATGAAGGAACATTACATACCAAGCTTATTATTGCAATGGTGGCTTCCTGCTTTTCTGAATCAAATTAGGATTATAGCTGGAACCAAAACTAATAAAAGAGAAACTTCTAAGTTTCCATAAAATAACTACTAATGTATACTCAACAGTAATGAAAATGAAAAAAAATAACCTAGTAAAATTTGTAAAGTATAAACTATCAATCAACAAAAATCCAATAACCCCTGCAAATTCCTACCTCTGGAAATACAAGGGAAAGAGAAAAGCTAGAAATCACTCAGCTGTCAACCACTCTGACTTTGGATATCAAGTTTCTCGTCACACTGTTATTTTTAACCATTATATTACACAAAACTCTCGTTTGATTTTAAATTGGAGAACAAAATTTATTTTGGCTTGATATCTCAAGTTGAAATATTAGCTTTTACTTCAGTAAATGAAAAAATATTTAACAAAGAGGGTCTATCATTTATTAATTATTTTGGTGACACCAAGCATTTGGTTACTTTTAAGCCCTGGGGGGTTGAGGAGAGAAAAATAAACAAAAAACAGCAACAATGATATATTTAACAGGTTCAAGACTGAAATATTCAAACAATTATAAATATATTTGACTTTCCATTATACAGTTTTCAATTTGTTTAGAAGTTTTGCTTTATTATTATTATTTTTTTAATTATTAAGATGTGTCTCTTATTAAAAACTTGTCACTTGTCTGTTTTCTCTGCCTACTATATTGGTGCTGGTTTAATAAAGCTTAAAAACGGCTTCTCTCCAACATAGAACATATTATATAGTAACATGGCCAAGGTGAAGAATTTGAAATATGAAGCTATGAATGAAAGAACAGACCATGAAAACTATTGACCTATCATGAGTTTGTGTTCTGCACTATGATCTGTGTATAAACAATGTAAAATTCAGAGATAGGATTATACAAGACTTAAGATGTTCTTGAGAAAGATACAAGTATGTTTTATGATTCTGTGACAGTTATGCATTTATTATGTCATCAGTACTGTATTAACACCTATTACGTGCACAAAGGAGAGCCCTGCTGGTGCAGTGGTTAAAGGGCTTGGCTGTGAATCGAAAGGTCAGTGCTTTGAATCCAGAGCTGCTCCATGGGAGAAAGACGTGGCAGTCTGCTTGCATAAAGTTGTATGGCCTTGGAAACCCTATGGAGCAGTTTTACTCTGTTACTCTGTCCTATAGGGTTACCATGAGTCAAAATCGACTCGACAGCAATGAGTTTGTTGTTTTGTTTGTTTGTTTTGGTATGTGCACTGAGTCTTTGAGAACTTGAATTGTCTAAAACGGGTATGAAGTCAATATTTCATGGGATATAAATAATTTAATAATAATTGTAAACAAAATGGTATATTAGAGTTCAAATAACTTAGTCAATTTTAAGATTATGGATGCCACATATTCATATTGGGAAATATCACTCAAGCTTAGTTACAAGATTACTTACATGAGTCACAGAATAATAAGGATTCCCAGTTATCACCTCTCTAGCAAATAGATGATTGATCTACTTATTTATGGGTCTAATGTGGCTGTAGTAAATATTATATCATCTTGTACTACCTCTGAGTTCACTAGCAGGTGTGGTATCCATCTTCTGGCAAGCAGACAGTGCCATGTTAATTATTTCATTTCTCTGCTTTTATTCCTGCGTACTTTATCTGGCAACAGAGTGACTGGCATTGGACAAATGCAACGTAGGAGTACAGGGGAGGTAACGCTCAGCCTATGGGGGAAAAGTCACGGGATAAATTTCACAATCTCATCATCTTCAAATGGGAATATTCAAGATGTGTCCCAAACAATTTCTCAGAATGTCTCTAACAGGATTTTGTCCCAGTTCTTACAGTGTGTCCAATTAGCACACTTTACTGGTTTTGCTCTCTTCCTTTCCTTATGCCCCTTCTGCTCTTGTGGTTCTTAGAATCATCTTTAAATAAACTTGCTTTTAGGTACTGTTGAGTTAGTTCCCACTCATAGCGACCCTATCCACAACAGAAGGAAATAAACTTCCTGGTACTGTGCTATCCTCACAAAAGAAACTACCTGCACCCAAATCTTTGAGGGTCTGCTTTTGGGACAACCCCAACTAACAAAGCAGAGTTTGTAGAAAAAGAAGGAGCTTGGCTGTTGTTTTCGTCAATGGAACTAAAAAACGGAGGAGAAAATAGTGCCTTAGTTACCTAGTGCTGCTGTAACAAAAATGCCAAAAATGTGTGGCTTTAAAGAACAGAGATTTCTTTTCTCATGGTCCTGGAGGCTAAAAGTCCAAATCAGGGTCTTGACTGTGTCAATTACTTTTGTGAGCCTATCACCTCGTTTCTGGTATCTGCTGAGAATTCCTGGTGTTTCTTGTTTGTCTAACAATTGTGTGTCTCTGTATCCATTATTATTATTTTAATATCTATAACTCAGAAATGATTAGGTTCAGGATCCACCCTACACTGGTATGGCCTCATTAACATAACAAATGAAAAACTTTATTTCCAAATAGGATCAAATCCAGGCACAAGGGGCAGAAATTCAACACATATTGTGATGGGACACAACTCAATTCATACAAATGGAAAGCCAGGTTATGTTTTAAAATAGCATTGAGACTAAACAAACGAACAAAAAAGCCATTGCATCAAGTCGATTCCAACTCATAGCCACCCTATAGGAAAGAGTAGAACAGCTCCATAATGTTTCCAAGGCTGTAATTTTTTTTTTCTTTTTTTTTATATTTTATTGTAATTCAGGTGAAGGCTTACAGAACAAATAATTTCTCATGAAACAGTAGTACACATGTTGTTTTATGACATTGGTTAACAACCGCACAACATATTAACCCTCTAACTTCTCAGCCTTTTTTTTTGGTGAAAATACACATAGCCAAAGATACACCGTTTCAAAAATTTCTACATACACAGTTCAGTGACATTGACTACGCTCTTCCACTTGTGCTTATTCTCACTTAAGATGAAGGCTTACAGAACAAAATAGTTTCTCATTTAACAGTTAC
>NW_004444060.1:550717-568159 GCF_000243295.1 Trichechus manatus latirostris | reverse complement strand
TTGTTCTTTTTTCTGAGTTTTCCTGAAACACAGTTGTATCCAAGTGTTTGTCTTGAATTCCACTGATCCTGTCTTCCACCGTTTCAAATCTGCTTCTCAGCCCTTCTATGACATCATCCATTTCTGAAATCTTGTTTATCTTTTGGATTTCTAATTGTTGTTTTTGCATAATTTCTAGTTGTGAATTTATTTTGGCATTTTGTTCCTGCACCATCTTCCTGAGTTCTTCCAATTTTTTGTCTGTATTTTCTATGAATTTGTCTATTTTTTCCACATGTTTGTCAGCTTTTTGCCTCACTTCTTGGAAAATTCCAAGTATTAGAGATTTCACTTCCTTATCAGGTAGTTCTAGTGCATTTTCTTCCACAGGAGAGTCATCTGGTGTTTTATTTTGGACGCGTACTGGAACCATCCTGTCCTGTTTTTGTAAATGTTTTGATATTGTCTGCTGTTTAGGGGGCATTCAGTAGTTATTTTTCTTGTTTATTGATTGTAGATTTATTTGTTTCGTTCCTTTTTAAAAAAAAAAAATTGACTATGTCTGAGCAGGTGGACTGTGTGTTCTTTGTTGTTTGCTCATCTGTGCACTCAATACTTTTCACTTCCTTCTGCAACTGGGAGGGCCAGTCTCTCAGATATGGTACAGCAGGGCAGGTCTAGCTGAAGAGGTGTTACTGGGAGGGGTTGTTTTGGGCACTTACTACAGCCAGCAGGGCTGGTTGGTAATCAGTGCAGGGCAGGTTCTAGTAGGCCATGCCTGTGCTGTTTGGTGGTGTGATGTCAAGCGCATGGTGCAGGTAGGCAGGATGCAGCGGGGAGATTGTTATGTGTGGAGCTAAGATGGATATGGGAGAGAGGAGAGCGGAACAGGAGCCAAAAACATACAAACAAACCAAAAAGAATGCTAGGGGAGCTTGCCGTTGGAATGGAGAGGTGAGAGACTATGAAATGGAGAGAAACAGAAAGGGAAAGAGGAAGAAAAGAAAAGAATGAATAAATAAAAATTAGAAAGGTTAAAGAACTGCAATGTTCCCAGGGATCCCACCGATGCAGCTATGAGGTCTGGGGAAGTCGTTCTCAGGTGTTTCAGTACAGCCTGGCTAGAAGGCATAAAGGTATACAACGCCTGGTATTCAGGGATCAGAAAGAGAAGGAAGATACAGAGAGATGAAAGACTGAGCAATGAAGAAAAACAAAAAGGGAAAAAGAGGAAAAAGAAAACAAAACAAATTAAAAAAAAGAAAAAGCAAAGAACAAGAAAGCCCCCCCCCACAAGAAAACAGGGAAAAAAAAAAAAAACCAACAACAAAAAAATGCTCTCAGGAATCCCTCTGCATGTCTGTGGAAGCTGAAGGAGAGTTCCTTGCCACACAGCTCCGCCTGGCCAGTAAGGACTCCGAACTCAAGAAAAGGAGAAGAAAACAGATAAACAATTCAACACGAACAAATGAACAAAAGCCTCGGGATCCCACCAGCGCGGTAGCCCAGACCAGGAAGCAGCTCCACACTCAAATGGAGCTCTGCAGCCCCTCAGGAAGGAGCAAAGACGGTGCACTGAGCCAGGGACTCGAGCAAAAGGAGGGGGAGGCGGCGAGAGGCAAACAAGAAATCAAAAGAAGCAGAAAAAAAAAAGCAACACCAGCAGCCAACAAATGGCTCTCAGAGAGCCAGCTAGTGCAGGCTGGTGTTTCTGGACAAGAGACTGTGTCTGTGGGAAGCAGAGGAGGCCGAGTGCGGGTGAAGAAGGCCGGAGAGTGGGAAAGCGTATATCACAAATTGCTGGTGCTTTGCAGCCCCTCAGGAAGAAGCAAAGGTGGCTCATGGGGCCAGGCACTTGAGTGAAAGGAGGGGGAGGTGGCGAGAGGCAAGCGAGAAATCAAAAGAAGCAGGAAAAAAAAAGTAACACTAGCAGCCAACAAATGGCACCCAGAGAGCCGCCTGCTTGGTTGTGTAGAATCCAAGCAGCCAGTGCTTCCCGGTCAAGAGACCATGGCCGCGGGAAGCAGAGGAGGCCGAGCCGGGGCGAAGAGGGGTGGGGGGTAGGAAAACTCACACCACAAATTACTGGTTATTTTGTCGCCTGCTGGACGCTCTGTGAGGCTGCTTTCTCGTACCCCCTTTTGCTGGTCTCCGATAGGAGTCCAAGATGGTGGATCCACACTGCTTTAGCTGGTAGGGGACCTCTGTATGAATTTCTCCTCCCTCTCCATTCTCTTGTCAGTTTTCTCACTCCATTTGGTGCTTGGCTGAGTTCTTTATCTCTTCATTTGATGTTTTAGGGTTTCAGGATTGTTGTATTCTCTGTTCGGCTTAGTTTTTCGGATTGGTCCTGTGGAGAGACGGCGTGGTGCTTCTGCCTAGAGCGCCATTTTGCCAGAACTCCCCAACGCTGTAATTTTTAAGGAAGCAGACTGCCAGATATTTCTCCCCAAGAGTGGCTGGCAGGTTTGAACTGTCAACCTTTCAGTTAGCAGCTAGCTGAGCACTTTAACCACTGTGCCACCAGAGATCCTTAGTTGTTTTTTACAGCAACTTGATAGGCATTTTTTTCAAAGCCATTTTAAAGTTTTGACCACATATTCCTTAAAAGTGAAAAAGTTTGGGAGTTTAGCAAAGAAGGGATAGGTGATCTCTAAGTTTATCTTGATTTCAAAAGAATTATACACTAGAAACGCTTTTATCTGAAGCAGTTAGAACTCATGGTGATACATTAACTGAGAAGATTGGTTAAAAAGATGACATGTACCTATGGTACGTTCACTATGTAAATAAACACTTCATTTAAAACGTGTAAATGTACATTAATTCAACAATGGTATTGTGTGTGGCAAAGAAATTTTTACTGCAGGTTGTATTATTTTTTTTTTTTCTTTTGTAAAAGACAAACACACAGACTTTTGTGGTTAAAGTGGAAAGATAATTCAGAGACGCTTGTGAAGCAATTTTAGTGAAGAATGCTTTCTGATGTTTGTATCCCCTCCAGTATGTGTAACATAACTACTTTAAAGCAATCATCTGGCCATTTGCCTTTATCAAGACTTTTCAAATCATAAAATAAGAAAACACTCATATCACTAGCTCTGATAATGTGATATAATTAATTCATGAAAATAACAAATACAGCTAGCAAAACACATTTTATTAACCACACCACTGACTTGAGTGCACCAGTCACTTGGTAGAGAATCAGTGGGATGGTGTCCTGAAGGGTAGCCACCTAGATGCATAATTTTGATATGCCATGGTTATGGGTTTAAATAATTTAATCAAGCAAGTCAGTTACATGAGGATGTGTTAAGAGAGTTTCTGTTCCCTTAAAAAAAAAAAAATTACCATTGAGTCGATTCCAACTAATCCCTTAGGCTTTCAGAGAATGAACCACTTGAACTCATACCTGGGTCAGGACTAGACTGAGACAAGTAAGGCATTCACTTCAAGTGCAAAGTTTAAGAAGGTACCAAAAAAAAAAAAAAAAAAAAAACCCTCAGTAATCAAGTGAAATAATATTTTGATACAATTTTTTTTTTTTAAAAAATCAGAATTAATGCAAAATGCCACAGTGAACAAATATCAAAATTTTAAATAAGTTGGGATCAGGTTACACTACCACCCTGAGTTACATTGGAGCCTGAGTCCAAATGACAAATCAGTAATATCAACGCTGTCTTTATTAAAATTTTTGATATTTTGTGCATCATGGGAATTTTTTCATTGGTATTGATTTTTTTAAAAATATTACATTAAAACATTTTAAATCTCGATTACTGAAATATGTGATGACATCTTAAATTTTATGCCTAAGGTGAGTGCTCAGTTTAAATTCCATTATAATTTTTCTAAAAGCTATGAAACCTTAGGTAAACTTAACTTATCTGAGTCTCACCTCATTTATAAAACAAGGATCATAATTTCATAGAATCATTATGAAGATAAGCTAACAAATGCTCATATTGCTTTCACCATGTAAGCACTCTATAAATGCTATATATTGTATTTACTAAGTTAAAAATACAAAGAAAAATTATAACATAGTATTATAGAGAGATAAACTCTACCAAGAGAAAAATTTTGTGGGACAGGACATGCGTAAAAATAGAGAGCATGAACAAAACTTTAATAAAATATCTGAATTGCAGCTTCTTTAAGATATTAACACTTACATGTGATTATACCTCCAGAGTGCTCAAAAATATAATCATAGAAAAACTAGAAGGTATTAAAATAAAAATGCAAATAAGTCTTCATACAACAAAGGCAAAATATTTCATCCAGGCACTTCAGAGACATACTATCATTAAGAAAGCATTTGGGCATTATTGGTATCACAGAATTGAAGATTGTGGAAGAGCTATAGAAAGACTGATAATGGAATAATCCTGTTGCCGTGGAGTTGATTCCCACTCATAGCAATCCTATAGAACAGAGTAGAGCTGCCCCACAGGGTTCTTAGGCTATAATCTTTATAGAAGGAGACTGTCGTATCTTTCTCTCATGGAGTTGCTGGTGGGTTAGAACCATCAACCTTTCTTTTAGTAGCCAAGTGCTTAAACACTGTGTTGTCAGGGCTCCTTATAATAGAAAGAAAAAAAAAAAATTCACCGCTGTTGAGTCGATTCCAACTCATGTTGACCCTATAGGACAGAGTAGAACTGCCCCATAGGGTTTCCAAGGAGTGGCTGGTGGAATTGAACTACTGAGCTTTTGGTTATCACCCATAGCTCTTAACCGTAATAGAATATACTTAACCAACTTAACCAACACCTAGCACAGCATAGTAGAGCTTACCACGATTCTGCGGATGAGGAAGCTATTTCAACCAGTTAAATCAAACTTTCCTAAGAAATAAGTAGTAATTTGGAACGGAGGGACTTAAACTCTTGTTCCTCTAATTCCAGAGCCCACTTTCTCTTCTACCATGGAGTGCTATCCTAGAGATCATGCTTAATATTTCTCTTTTCTTTTTTAGAAATTCATCTTCCTGGAAGAGATTTATTTTATTTTTAACTCATTACTATGTGTCAAACATATTTTTCCATTTTGATATAACTTAATTTCCATAATTTTATACTATCTCTATTTTATAATTTTTATTTAGCCTCCAATTATTTCAAGAACTTTTCATTTTCTTTTACTTTATTCTTAATAATGCCATATATATATATATTTTTTCATCATTTTAGTACTAATGTTCTAAACGGTAGGTAGATGGCCTAGAGTTAGCGATAACGAATCTGAAGAGATTCCACATTTTTTGTAAGGGACAATGATGGCTTTTTCATTCAATTGGCTATGAGGCAGTGCTTGAAAAACATTGACTTTTTTTCTGATGCTGAACCTTCTAAAAGCACTAGCCCAGGAGACTCAAGAGGTGAAGTGTCCAAATCTTTATCAGAAGGTAACGTAAGTGCTTTGTTCACATCTTCTATACTTAAATTATTCTGTCAGGAGTTACATATCCTAAAATGACCAATATTGACTACCCACCGCTTTCTTTCCCACATCAAATAGGGCAGTTGAGCCTTCTATACAATAAGAAATGCAGACAGCATAATTATAAATTCAAGATAGGCTTTACAAAGTATCTCATGTCTGACTTTTTTTTTTTAAAAAGAGCATATATATTTGTCAAATATCTAGCTATAATTATTGCTGTTGCCTTCGTGTTCATGTATCCTAATATGAAGATGACGGCTTACCTCTAAATATCTATGCTCCTAACATTATTAAATACAATTTTAATCAACATAATCATTCAGGTAATGAATTTTTGTGCCATTAGAAGCCAGAAAAATACTTATTTATAAATAATAAGCTGGTGTCTAATCTTGAGCTGTTTATAGCTCAGTGGTGGATGCAGACCTACAGCTACTAAGAAAAAAAAAATAAAAAGTCCACAATATAAGGAGTTCTGGTCATAAAGCTTTTTTTTTTTTTAAGTTTCCAGCAAGTTTCAAGGTTTTGATTACTCAGTTTTGACTGATTAAACATTTACGCCATATATGACTTGGTAAATCAGTCTTTTCTAAAGGGTTCTGTTCACCTGATTTTCCTTAAAAGAACCAAAATTCCAATGATAAGGTTGAGCCAAACTAGAAATTTATCTGAAGCAAGATTTTGCCGGAGAATTTATGAAGAAAACAAAAGTTTTAATTGAGAAATATGTAAGAAAGCAAAAGAAAACAAAACAAAGAGAAAAAACAACAATAACAGCAACAACAACAGCAGCAGCAGCAGTAACAACAAGGACAACAACAGTAAAATGTTCTGCGTTGGAGATTTAATCACTGCCAATAATCCAAGTGTAAGGAACTCTAGGCTGCTAACGAAAACGCTGGGAATTTGAATCCCCCAGCCACTTCATTGGAGAAAGATGTAGCAGTCGGCTTCTGTAAAGATTTACAGCCTTGGAAACGTTATGGGGCAGCTCTACTTTGTCTTATAGGGTCACTATAAGTTGAAATCGACTGGATGGCAGTGGGTTTGATTTTGGATTTTAATAAACCAAGTATAACTCATTGCCGTTGAGTTGATTTCGACTCATAGCGACCCTATAGGTCAGAGTAGAATTGTCCCATAGGGTTTCCAAGGAGCGACTGGTGGATTTGAACAGCTAACCTTTTTGTCAGCAACCAAGCCCTTAACCATGGTGCCACCAGGGCACCAATCCAAGTATAGCAACTTTACTTTCTCCAATATGTTATGCAAACTTCTGGCATTTCCTGTGTGATGTTGCAAATTTCTATCCCTCAAAATCCCTGTGTTACTACCTTTCATCAATATTCCTTCTGATACAATAACACAGTATTCTGCCCTTTTGGTAACTGGGAAGTTTTAAAATTCCAGTAGTAAGAAAAGTCACACTTTGCTTGAGATTCAAGCTAGAAAGCAATTTCCTACTTGTCTCTGTAGAATTATTGTACGGTACATAGAAATTGTTGCAGCAGTGGATGCCAGCCACAGTGGTTCATTTTAAGAAAGCTACTTATACTCAGAGTATTCATGTTCAATATGCAACAGTTGAAAAAACCTTCAGATGAGAGGAAAAACACTTGAACTTTTGAGTTCGTCTATCAGCCATTCACACTGTGAACACTTCTTAGGATCACGTCTTCCGGGTTTGCAAATAAGGTTTATGGAAGTGGTAGGTTGTACTGTAGAATCTTCACTATTGATGATATTTACAGATAAATTGATAGCTATAGATAGACAGACACGTACATACATACATACATAGATTTATAGGCAGATATACATAGATACAGATAAAATGTACATATGGAAATAGATATAGATATATATTCCAAAAAAGGAATGTGTATTGTTATTTAAATAACACATGACTTTCTGACCTGTGTTCAGATAACTGCTTCAACATTGCTAAATGGGTAACTTTAGATAAGTCCCTTCAATTATCTAAGCCCCATTTCTACACTGGCAAAATATGTCACTTCACTAATACTGAGTATTAAATAAATTAACACTAATTAATTATTTAGCACAACACCCTGTTGATTGTAAGCAACTAAATGTATGGTCCTTAAAGATAATAATCATGACAATCCTTAGAAAATTCACTTGAATCTAGGCCATAGTGTCATCTTCTTTTATTACTAAGTAAATTGGAAATTGTAAGGATTTTGAATGTTGCTTTTGTCAAATGAGTTTGCAAAAGCCTTCCAAGGTTCAATTATTTATTATCTGATTTTATTGTCTAAGTTACTTTTAAGAAACCCTCGTGGCACAGTGGTTAAAGTGCTCGGTTGCTAAATGAAAGGTTAGCGGTTCAAAGCCACCAGCTGCTCCATGGGAAAAGATGTAGCAGTCTGCTTCCATAAAGATTACAGCCTATGAAACTCTATGGGGCAGGTCTACTCTGTCCCATAGGGTCACTAAAAGTTGGAATCAACTCAAAGACAGCGGGTTTTTCAAGTTTTGGGTTTTTTTTTTCTCTCAGGTTTTTATAAATCTTTTTATACTTTTTTTGTATTTTTAATTTTATTGTGCTTTAGATGAAAAGTTTACATTGCAAATTGGTTTCTCATTAAAAAATGTATACACAAATCGCTTTTATGCCTTTGGTTGCAATTCCCCCAACGTGTCAGCACTCTCCCCCTTTCTCTTTACACCCTGGGTAGCCCGTATCCGTTCGTCCAGTTTTCTTGTGACTTCTTGCCTTCTTGTCTTTGCTTTTGGGCTTGCCCATTTGGTCTTGTATACATGACTGAACTAAGAAGCACGTTCCTCACACTTTATTGGTAGTTTTTTTTAACTTTTATTTATTTATTTATTTATTTATTTATTGTACTTCAGGTGAAGGCTTACAGAACAAATAGTTTCTCATGAAACAGAAGTACACATGTTGTTTTATGACATTGGTTAACAACCCCACAACATATTAACCCTCTAACTTCTCAATTTTTTTTTTTTTGGTGAAAATACACATAGCCAAAGATACACCATTTCAAAAATTTCTACATGCACAGTTCAGTGACATTGACTACGCTCTTCGAATTGTGCTGTTATTCTCACTTAAGATGAAGGCTTACAGAACAAAATAGTTTCTCATTTAACAGTTACTACACATGTTGCCTTATGACAATGGTTAACAATCTCACAACACATCAACAATATCCTTATTCAACCTTGGATTCCCTATCACCAGCTTCCTTGTCCCCTTCTGCTTTCTGGTCCTTGTCACTGGACTCCTGTGCCTTGTTAGTCTCATTTGGTTTTATAGCTTTGGTTGAAAGGTGGACTTTGGGAGTGACTTCAGTTCTGAGTTAGAAGGGTGTCCAGGGGCCATAGACTCTGGAGTTCCTTCAGTCTCTGTCAGACCAGTAAGTCTGGTCATTTTTGGTGAATGTGGAGTTTGTTCTACAGTTTTCTCCCACTCTGTCCAGGACACTCTATCGTAATCCTATTTTTAATGACATTCTCTGAAGTCATTCCCATGTGACCCTTTTCTTCTTCTCATGTGTGAAGTGATCCATGAAGTAGCTGCTTTTGGAGATTCATGTGACCTCTTTTCATATTAACTGCTTTTACCACCATAGATCATTAGCATTTCTTCAAATCACTGAGGGTGACTCCTGTGCCTCACTGTATTTTGATAGGTTTATTACTTTATTTTGCCTGCTAAAACTATTATTTTACTTCTCACCTCATTGTACTTGATCTTCTTTCTTCCTAGCTTGTTGACTTTTTTGATACAAATTCCTTTTCAATGTGATAGTAGAAAGATCCCTTGATTCAAATATTTATGAATGTGGCAGGTTAGTGTAAAGAAGCATTTAGAGGGATGAATAGCCAGATAATTAGAAATCCACTGTTGACAGAAAAATTGAGTATAAAGGGCAAGGCAGTCAGTATTCCATTTTGCTCTCCCCATCTAAACCAGGCATTTTATCTGAGAAATATAGAATTGTCATGACTGAGCAGGTAAATTCCTTTTTTGAGTGTTGGATGTCATCATTTACTTTCATAGCAGTAACACTAAAGATTTCTCTTTTTTTAATGCCCCAGCTCTTCCTACTTAAATCATCATTGTCATTATCTCCTTTGTTTGACATTACTCTTTGGCCTTATGACTGAGGAACAAGAATTTAAGTCCCTCCATTCCAAATTACTACTACTTTCTTAGGAAAGTCTGATTTAACTGGTTGAAATAGCTTCCTCATCTGCAGAATCGTGGTAAGCTCTACTATGCTGGCTAGGCGTTGGTTAAGCGAGATATTTATATTTGTCTAGCAAAACTTCTTGAATTTTGACTAGCAAAAATGTATGTAAAATAACTCAATACACATTAATTTCCCTCTGCCTGATCCCTTCCAGCTCTAATTCATAGACAGCAAATGAAAACCAGTTTGTTGGTATTATAAGAAAACTCTACTTATATGTTCGTGTTGTCATAATAATTACTTGTGTTTTTAACTTTCTTGACAGAGAGTTGAAAGTATAAAAGAGTGATAAGTAATTTGCCATGAATCAAAAACACTGATGTTGAATATTTTGTGGACTTTTCTTAGTTTAAAAAGCTACCATAATTTGCATTTTCATCACAATTTTATCACAGAAATAATCATAAGATTATTATACTTATCAATAACTTATTTCCCTCTCTCTCTTTCTCTACTATCTGTTTCACTGAATCTCCCAGGCAACTGACATTTTTGATTGCTCATTTTGTCTTTTTTTTTTTTTTTTGTGGTCAGCAACCATTATGTCATGAGAAGCAGAATATAACTAAAACTAATTATTTTCACTTTTGCACATAGTAGAAACTCATTGTTTTTTTCCTTATAAATAAATAAATTCGTATTGTTTTTAGTTTACTACTACCAAGTGTATATTTTAACTCAGAATAAATTTTTTTTTGCTTCCACGTTATAAAATTATTTTGAATTATAAAATTATTTCAAAATATCAAAATTTTATAATTATAGCCTAAACAAAATTAAAGGTCTTTAATTATTGCACATAAAACCTTACCCTTGCTCACAGATTTAAAATTGAATTGGATACTTCTGAAAAAATTTCTTTTTTGAGAAAAAATAATCTGCTTAGATACTGTTTCAAACAATGGAAGACAAGTTCTTCTTCTCCTGATAACATCTAGAAGCACAGGATGATTATAGGTTACAAATTTGTCTGAAAGCATTTGAGTGATACTCTGGCAATGATGATTTAAGACGGTAAAATCTCAGAGAGAGGGAATACTCGGAGAGACGAGCCTGGTATCTGCATGGTACTGAAAGCAAAATTTAAGAGCTTGCGAAACTGAGCAGATCTAAACAAAGAATCACAAGGCTGGAGGACCAAGTTAGAGTTCAGGACTTTCATGAATAAAAGGGGCTCTGGTGAATACTCTAGATTATTTTTGGGTGATCTGCATGAGCCACAACGTAGGAGCTAGATTTAACCAGAAATAGACAAGGGCTTGGAGAAACTAAAACTTTCTTTTGAATTGTCTATATTTCTGACTCTTTTAAGATATTAAATAAATATCCTTGGTCACCTGCTTTATTACAAAGGTCCTATTTAGGTTTTACTTTTAGTCCTAGTGTGTGTTTCTTTATTTAGTGTATGTTCCTTACTCCTAAGACATGGCCTATCTGAGGTCTCAACTGAATGCTCAAGGGTTCAGTGAAGTCTTTCTACTCTGGTTGAGCCAGAAGTCCAGCATTTTCTATCCTTTTTGATCTCTGGTACCTCTGTTCACCTCTCAGGTGTGCAGGGACTGCCCTCTAGTGGCCTTTCAGAGTTTCACGCTATGTGTAGCTCCCAGTTGGAAGCTTGTCTTTTCACTTTTTTTCCCCTAAAGTCATTAGAAACAAAGTTTTTAATATTTATAAGGTCCCATTTATTTATTATGTTTTTTGCTTTTTGTGCTTTTATTACTATATTAGATAATACATAGTTAAAAACTAGGCCCGACAGTCTGGCTTCTGAGTTTTCTTCTAAGAATTTTATGGTTTTAGTTTACAAATTTAGGTACTTAATCCATTTTGAATTTGCATTTGTGTATGGTGTGAGGCATGGATCCTGTTTTATTTATTTATTTTTTTTGCATGTGGAAATACAATTTTCCCAACATCATTTGTTGAAGAGATTCTTCTTTCCCTCATCAAACGTACTTAGTACCCTTGTCAAAAATTAGTTGACCATAGATGTGTACAGGGCTTATTTCTGCGCTCTCAATTCTATTCTATTTGTCTATGTGTCTATTGTTATATCAGTACCAGGCTGTTTTGATTACTGTGGCTGTATAATATACCTTAAAATCGGGAAGTTTGAGTCATCCTACTTTGTTCATCTCCTTCAGCATTGCTTTAGCTATTCTGGGCCTCTTGTCATTCCATATAAAGTTGAGGATTGGTTTTTCCATTTCTGTAAAGAAGGCTGTTGGAATTTTGATAGAGATTGCATTGAATCTATAGATCTCTTTTGGTAGTATTAACAACATTAAGAATTTCAATCCATTAACATTTATTTAAGTCTTTTTTAACATCTTTCAGCAATGTTTTATAATTTTCAATGCATATGTCTTTGACATCCCTGGTTAAATTTATCCGTAGGTATTTTATTATCTTAGATGCTATTGTAAATGGAATAATTTCCCTTTCAAATATCTCATTGTTGGTGTATTGAAACCCAACTAATTTTTGTTTGTTGACCTTGTACCCTGCAATTTTGCTAAATTCTTCTATTAGCTCTAAATGTTTTCTTGTGGATTCTTTAGGATTTTCTATATACAGGATTATGTCATCAGTGAATACAGATAATTTTACTTTTCACCAAAGAGAACATTCAAATGGCTATCAAACACTTGAAAAGATGTTCAAGATCATTAGCTATCAGAGAGATTCAGACTAAAAGCACAATGAGATACCATTTCACTCCCACTAGGATGGCTAAGATAAAAGAAAACAAACAAACAAATTTAAAAAAAAAGAAACAAAAAATAATGAATGTTGGTGAGGATGTGGAGAAATAGGAACACTTATCCATTGGTGATAGTAATGCAAAATAGTATAGCCTCAAAAGACTAAAAATAGAAATACCATGTGACCCAGCGAAACCAATGCTAGCAATATTCCCAAGGAGCTTGAAAGCAGAGACATAAACAGAGAAATGTACACTGTCTTATTCATCTAGTGCTGCTCCAACAGAAATAAACAAGTGGATGGCTTTAACAAAGAGAAGTTTATTCTCTCACAGTCCAGTAGGATACAAGTCCAAATTCAGGGCTTCAGCTCCAGGGGAACACTTTCTCCATCGACTCTGGAGGCAGGTCCATGTCATCAGTCTTCCCTTGGTCTGGGAGCCTCTCTGTGCAGGAATCTCAGGTCCAAAGGACGTGCTCTGATCCCGGCACTGCTTTCTAGGTGGTATGAGGTTCCCGAGTGTCTCTGCTCACTCTCTTTCCTTTTATCTCTTGAGAGATAAAAGGTGGTGCAGGCCACATCTCAGGGAAATTCCCTTTACATTGGATCAGGGATGTGACCTGGGTAAGGGTGGTGTTACAATCCCACTGTAATCCTCTTTAACATGAAATTACAATCACAAAATGGAGGCCAACCACACAGTTCTGGGAATCATGGCCCAGCCAAACTGATACACATATTTTTTGGGGGACATAATTCAAACCATGACATACATCAATGTTCACTGCAGCATTATTCACAATAGCCAAAAAGTGGAAACAACCTAAATGCCCACCAATGAATGAATGGATACACAAAATGTAGTACATACATACAACGGAATGCTACTCAGCCAGAAAATGAAATCAAGTCTTGATACGTGCTATAACATGGACAGAAGCTGAAGACATTATGTGGAATGAAATAAGTCAGTCACAAAAGTATAAATATTGTATGATTTCACTTATATAAAAAGACAAGAACAGGCAAATGTATAGAGATCAACCTTTATTAGTGGTTATCAGGGGCTGGAGGGAGGGGAAAGGAGAGTTACTGCTTATGGAGCACTGAGTTTTGGTTTGCAATGATGGAAAAGTCACCTTATTAAGGGTAGGGTTTCATAGATAATTAATGTAATTGCTGTAAGTATGTTGTACACCTGTAAAAAGTTTAATTGGCAAAAGTTATGCAATAGGTATATTTTTAACATCATCAACAACAACAAAGAGCAGCTGTTGAGGCTGCTTTTGTACAAGCAAAGACCTCCTGGGATTTGGTTTCTTGGTCTGGAGGTTTACGATCATAGCTTCATGGGACATCCCAATTAGATGGTCTAATATTGCTTTTAGTGTTTCTGTTCTACCTCCTAGTTCATTGTGTAGTGACTGGGGTCTTAAAAGCTTGCAAGTGGGAGGCAGAGCGGAGTAGTCAGATGCTTCTGGTGGCAGTTTATTTTTTTCCCCTGTTTGTTTATTTGTTCACTCTCCAAGCAGGGAGAATGGCTCCAGGCATGTGACAGATCCTACTTCTGTCCCAGTGGTCTCGACAATTGCTGAAGCTGCTCTGGGACCCGGCACAGAGCAGGGAGTCGGGAAGTAAATGGGAGAGAGTAGTCAGACGCTTCTGGTGACCCTCTTAAAAATAAAGTTCCTAAAATACAAGTGGATCTATTATACATGGCAGTCTGGAAGCAGTGAACTTAAAAGGCAGAGTTGAGGAACTGGACTGAGTGCAAGTGGGTGGGAGAGATGGTCCGGAAGCAGTGAGGAGTTGCCAGACCTGACCCGGCGAGAGCCTGAGCCCTTCAGACCTGATCAGCACAGGGGTTAGCGGTGAGGCAGGCAAGCGGCAAAGCTCAGGAGGCGTGTTTTCCACACTGGGAGAGACCCAGTGCCAGAGAGTCTACACAGCCACCCAGAACCAGTGAGAAGCAGCCCTGGATCAGCAAAAGATAAGTACTTGCCTACAGCCTACCAAGCGGATCAAAAACACTCTCCTTAGGGAAAAAACTCTCTCCCATTTACCTCCCCACTCCCTGCCTTGCACTGGGTCCCAGACCAGGTTCAGCAATTGCCGATACCACTGGGACGGAAGTAGGATCTGTCACATGCCTGGAGCCATTCTCCCTGCTTGGAGAGTGAACAAATAAACAAACAGGGGGAAAAAATAAACTGCCAGCTCCCTTAAGCCAGGAACCCAGGGTAGACACAGCTGTTTTTCCCAGGCACAGGAATAAGAGATCCACAGACTTTGAGTGCCATTCCCCCTGCATAAACTTGTGTGGGCCAATCTCAACATCAGAGGCCCTCATTACCACAGTACAACAGGGTATATACCAGAAGCCTAACTTTAACTGTTTCAGCTGAGCAGTGTCAGGTACTTGACATTTGACACTGCTCTGCCCATTCAGCAGAATCTTCACCTACCCACATCAGGGGCCTGAAGACTGGTGGCCCCACCCAAACCACCTACCCACCTGTGATGGGGCCCATGAATAAGAGGTGCTCCACAGTCCTTACAGCCAACAGCAATAGGTGCTTATAGGCCAGCTGCAAAACCCACCCACCTATGCACTCTAGGGAACAGGGACACTCCTCCCTACTGGACAGTCAGGAGTGGCCATCAGCCCCTTGCCTTGCTGAAAGTGTGTACCCATGCTGCAGCCAGATGCCTGTGCCTACACCAATCATCCAAGCCTGTCTTGGACTGTTAGTGAGAGCCTACACCACACACTTGGTGGCTATCTACCTGGGCACCTGAGGTAAATCCATACAGAAGGAGTGAGTGGACTCCTGAGCTCACATAACTAGTAACAGATCTAACCACCCAGTGACAGGACATTAGAGCTTCAAAGGCACCAATAAACAAACTAGCTCATACAATCAGCCTATTTGGGCATATCAGAAAAAAACAAGAAGCTAGGACACAGTAAGAAAACATAAAATAAGCAAATATAATAATTCATTGATAGCGCACAGACAATAGTCAATATCAAACAACGTAAAGAGGCAATCCATGATGGCTTCAGCAGGCTCCCAGAAAAAGAATCTAGAAATTTTCCAGAGGAGGAAAATTTCTTGGAATTACCAGAGGCAGAATACAAAAGATTAATATACAGAACTCTTCAAGAAATTAGGAAGGAAATTAATCAAAACACAGAACATGCAACAGAGGAAATTTAAAAGATTAGAGAAGAGCATAATGACAAATTTAACAGGCAAAAAGAATCCATAGAGAGACAGCAATCAGAAACCCAGACGATTAACAAAAAAAGTTAAGAATTACACAACTCAATAGAAATCATAGGAGCAGAACTTAGGCAATGGAAGTCAGAATTAGTGAGATTGAAGATAAAGCGCTTGACATCAATATATTTGAGGAAAAATCAGATGAAAGGATTTAAGAAAATGACAAAACCTTAAGAATTATCTGAGACTCTATCAAGAGGAATAACTTATGAGAGATTGGAGTATCAGAACAGGGATGATAACAGAAAACACAGATAGAATTGTTGAAGATTTGTTGGCAGAAAACTTCCCTGATATCTTGAAAGACGAAAAGATATCTACCCAATATGCTCATCGAACCATACATAAGGTAGATCCTAAAAGAAAGTCACCAAGATATATCATAATCAAACTTGCCAAAACCAAAGATAAAGAGAGAATTTTAAGAGTAGCTAGGGATAAACAAAAAGTCATCTACAAAGGAGAGCCAATAAGAATAAGCTCGGACTACTCAGCAGAAACCATGCAGGCAAGAAGGCAATGGGATGACATATATGAAGCATTAAAGGAAAAAAAAAAAAAAACTGCCAGCCAAGAATTATATATCCAGCAAAACTGTCTCTCAAATATGATGGCGAAATTAGGGCATTTCCAGATATCAAAAGTTTAAGAAATTTGCAAAAACAAAATCAAAATTACCAGAAATAATAAAGGGAGTCCTCCTGTTAGAAAATCAGTAACATCAGATAACAACCCAACACTAGAACACAGGACAGAGTAACCAGTTATCAACCCAGATAGAGAAGTCACAAAAGTAATTCACAGCTAAAACACTGAAAATCGGGAAACAGATGTCAATATGTAAAAGATGACAACATTAGAACAAAAAAGAGGGACTCAAAAATGTAGACATAGGACCTCCAGCAAAATGGCACCCTAGGCAGGAGCACCACACCGTCCCTCCACAGCAAAGATCCGAAAAACTAAGCCAAACAGAGAAAACAGCAATCCTGAAACCCTAAAACATCAAATGAAGACAAAAAGAACTCAGCCAAGCACCAATGGAGTGAGAAAACTGACAGAGAACAGACAGCAAGGAGAGAGTCATGCAGTGGTCCCCTATCAGCTAATGCAGCACGGATACATCATTTTGGACTCAGCGGAATTGAAGACAAACACTAGGATACAACTCTGTTTAAGGAAAACTCAGAAAAAAGAACAAACAAAAATGAAGAGACCCTAAGAGTTATGTGGGATACAACCAAAAGCAAAAATTTTCGAGTGATTGGAGTTCCAGAACAGGGGAGAAAACAGAAAACACAGAGAGGATCACTGAAAAACTGCTGACAGAAAACTTCCCATTTATCATGAAAAATGAAAAGCTGGCCATCCAATAAGCTCAACGAACCCCATATACAACGGACCCCAAAAGAAAATCACCAAGGCATATCATAATCACATTTGCCAAAAACAAAGACAAACAAAGAATCCTGAGAAAAGCTCATGAAAAACAAGAAGTCGCATACAGAGGAGAAACAATACGACTAAGCTCAGATTATTTGGCAGACACCATGGAGGCAAGAAGGCAATGGAATGACATATATAAAATCTTGAAAGAAAAAGACAGCCAGCCAAGAATAATATATCACCAAAACTCTCTTTCAAATATGATGGTGAAATTAGGACATTTCCAGATGAACAGACATTGAGGGAATATGTAAAAACCAAACCAAACCAAACGTACAAGAATTATGAAAGGGAGTTCTTCGATCTGAGACAAACAAGTTCAGCTC
>NW_004444060.1:522175-544120 GCF_000243295.1 Trichechus manatus latirostris | reverse complement strand
GATTGAAAAGGTAATTAAAAAACTCCCAACAAAAAAAAAGCCTGGGCCTGGGTGGCTTCACTGGAGAATTCTACCAAACTTTCAGACAAAAGTTAACACCACTACTACTAAAGGTATTTGAGAGCATAGAAAAAGATGGAATACTCCCAAACTCATTCTATGAAGCTAGCACAACCCTGATACCAAAACCAGGTAAAGACACCCCAAAAAACAAAATTACAGACCAATATCCCTCATGAACATTGATGCAAAAATCCTCAACTAAATTCTAGCCAATAGAATTCAGCAACATAACAAAAAAATAATTCACCATGATCGAGTGGGATTTATACCAGGTATGCAGGGATGATTCAACATTAGAAAAAGAATCAATGTAATCCATCACATAAACAAAACAAAAGACAAGAATCACATGATCATCTCAACTGATGCAGAAAAGGCATTTGACAAAGTCCAACACCCATTCATGATAAAAACTCTCAACAAAAGGAGAATAGAAGAGAAATTCCTCAATATAATAGGGGCATTTATACAAAGCCAACAGCCAACATCATTCTAAATGGAGAGAATTTGAAAGGATTCCCCTTGAGATCGGGAACCAGATGAGGATGTCCTTTATCACCACTCTTATTCAACCTTGTGCTGGAGGTCATAGCCAGAGCAATTACTCTAGAAAAAGAAATAAACAGCATCCAAATTGGTAGGGAAGAAGTCAAAGTATCTCTGTTTGCAGATGATATGATCTTATACACAGAAAACCCCAACGAATCCACAAGAAAACTACTGGAACGAATAGATTTCAGCAAAGTTTCGGGATACAAGATAAACATACAAAAATCAGTTGGATTCCTTTACACCAACAAAGAAAACCTAGAAGAGGAAACCACCAAATCAATACAATTTACAATAGCCCCCAAGAAGATAAAATACTTAGGAATAAATCTAACCAGAAATGTAAAAATGTATACAATGAAAACTACAAGACTCTACTATAAGAAACCAAAAGAGACCTGCAGAAGTGGAAAAACATACCTTGCTCATGGATAGGTAGACTCAACATAGTGAAAATGTCAATTCTACTCAAAGCAAGCTACAGGTACAATGTAATCCCAATCCAAATTCCACTGACATTTTTTAATGAGATGGAGAAACAAATCACCAACTTCATATGGAAAGGGAAGAAGCCCCGAATATATACAGAGTTACTCAGGAAGAACAAAGTGGGAGGCCTCACACTACCTGATTTTAGAACCTATTATACTGCCTCCAAGGTCAAAACAGCCTGGTACGGTACAACAACAGATACATAGACCATTGGAACAGAATTGAGAATCCAGACATAAATTCATACACCTAAGAGCAGCTGATATTTGACAAAGGCCCAAAGTCCGTTAATTGGGGGTCTCTTCAACAAATGGTGCTGGCATAACTGGATATCCATCTGCAAAAAACTGAAACAAGACCCATACTTTACACCATGCACAAAAACTAGCTCAAAATGGATCAACGACTTGAACATAAAATCAAAAACGATGAAGATCATGGAAGAAAAAACAGGGATGACACTAGGAGCCCTAATACATGGCATAAACACAATACGAACCATAAGTAACAATAGACAAGCACCAAGAGACACTAGATAACTGGTAGCTCCTCAAAATAAACACTTACACTCATCAGAAGACTTCACCAAAAGGGTCAAAAGACAACCTGCAGACTGGGAAAATAATTTTGGCTATGACAAAACCGATCAGCATCTAATCTCTAAAATCTACAAGATACTGTAAAACCTCAACAACAGAACAACAAATAACCCAATTACTAAATGGGCAAAGTATATGAACTGACACTTCACCAAAGAAGATATTCAGGCAGCTAACAGACACATGAAGAAATGCTCACGATCATTAGCCATTAGAGAAATGCAGATCAAAACTGTAATGAAATATCATCTCACCTCAACAAAGCTAGCATTAGTCCCCAGAACACAAAATAATAAATGCTGGAGAGGTTGTGGAGAGACTGGAACACTTATATACTGTTGGTGGGAATATAAAATGGTACAACCACTTTGGAAATCAATTATGTGCTTCCTTAAAAAGCTAGTAATAGAAGTACCGTACGATCCAGCAACCCTTCTCCTTGGAATATATTCTAGAGAAATAAGAGCCGTCACACAAATAGACATATGCACACCCATGTTCACTGCAGCACTGTTCACAATAGCAAAAGGACAAAAACAACCTAGGTGTCCATCAATGGACGAATGGATAAACAAATTATGGTATATCCACACAATGGAATACTACACAACATTAAAGAACAACAGTGAAGCCTTGAAACATAACATGGAGGAATCTGGAGGTCATTATGCTGGGTGAATTTAGTCAGTCACAGAAGGACAAATATTATATAAGACCACTATTATAAGAACACAAGAAAAGGTTTAAACACAGAAGAAAACATTCTTTGATGGTTACGAGGGTAAGGAGGGAGGGTGAGAGTTATTTCTAACTAGACAGCAGATAAGAATTATCTTAGGTGAAGGAAAAGACAGCACATACTACAGGGGAAGTCAGCACAACTGGACTAAACCAAAGCTAAGAAGTTTCCTGAATACAATCAAACACTTTGAGGGACAGAGTAGCAGGGGTAAGGGTCAGGGGACCATGCTTTCAGGGGACATCTAGGTCAATTGGCGTAATAAAGCTTGTTAAGAAAATCTTCTGCATCCTACTGTGGTGAGTAGCATCTGGGGTCTTAAAAGCTTGCAAATGGCCATCTAAGATGCATCTATTGGTCCCAACCTCCCGGAGTAAGGGAGAATGAAGAACACCAAAGACACAAGAAAAGTATTAGCCCAAGAGACAGAAAGGGTCACATAACCCAGAGACTTCATCAGCCTGAGACCAGAAGAACTAGATGGTGCCTGGCTACACCAATGACCACCCTGACAGGGAACACAACAGAGAGTCCCAGATGGAACAGGAGAAAGGTGGGGTGCAGAACTCTAATTCTAATAAGAAGACCAGACTTAATGGTCTGACTGAGACTGGAGGAACCCCAGAATTCATGACCCCTGGATTCTCTATCAGCCCAGAACTAAAACAATTTCCTAGGCCAGCTCTTCAGACAAGGATTGGACTGGACTGTGGGACATAAAGCGATACTCGTGAGGAGTGTGCCTCTTAGCTCTTAGATACAAAAGACTAAAGGAGCAGCTTCTGTCCGGAGGTGAGATGGGAAGGCAGAGAGGGTTAGGAGCTGGCTGAATGGACATGGGGCATCGGGGGTGAAAGAATTGTGCTGTCACAGTATGGGGACTTCAATTAGGGTCACATAACAATGTATGTAGAAATTTTTGTATGGGGAAAAAAAAAGCTTACGAGCAGACATCCAAAGTACAACAATTGGTCTCTATTCACCTGTAGCAATAGGGGAAGAAGAAAAATCATGAATAGTAGGAGGAAATTAAATGTGTGGTTAACTGCCTCCATGAACAACTGCCTCCTATGCCACGAGAACAGAAAAACTGGATGGTGCCTGACAACCATTACTGAACGTTTTGATCAAAGATTCTATGAAGGATCCTGATCAAAAGGGAAAAAGTTCAGAACAGAATTTCACATTTTCATGGAATCTAGTCTTTCTGGAGCCATGGAGGCTGGACGAATTCCTGAAACTACTGCCCTGAGATAATCTTTAAACCTTAAACCAAAAATATTCCCTAAAGTCTTCCTAAAAACAAATAATAGTTTAGCTTAACTAGTACAGAATATCTGCCTTGAGCATTGTGCTTTTTTAAGAATTATCTATATGGGATCAAATTGACAATACTGATTCAAAATACTAGATAAGAAACGTACAGGTCAGAGAGTTTACGTTAATGAGGGGAAACAATTTGGAAAAAGAGGTGCCAATTCTTGTACAACTTGAAGAATGTAATCAATGTCACTGAATTGTACATGTAGAAACTTGAATTGGGGCATGTTACGCTGTGTATTTTCTCAATAACAGTAACAAAAGATAAAATAATTTTTTAAAAAATATTAAAGATGTACCACAAACAAATAGAGGGGAAATAGATTGCTCAATCTATCTGTTCTATGTTGGAATGTTTGCCTTACATATTTATGAGTGAGTCAAACTTGTCACTCTAAGAAAAAAATCGCCAAATAGCTGGATTTGAGATATCTATCCACTACCAACTTTTTTTAAACTTAGAAATAACTACTCAGACAATATAGCAAGAAATTGTATTTCTAAAACTAAACATAATTTGAAATTTGGTGTTGTACTCATTAAAATCTGAGACATTTCAAAAGATCTGGAAAACCTAAGAGACAGAACTTGTCCTAAAATCATGACTGAATATTTTTAAGTGGACAGTTTTTATCAAATTCATGTATAATATGAGGCAGTTTTAATTAAAATCACCATGTATTTTTTTCACATTTAATTAAAAAGTCATTCAGAAAAAAAATTACAATGATGTTACTGAGGGTTGTTTCTTAACCAGCGGATACAAAATTTGATTATTAAAGAGTATATTATTGATGCAAAATAGTTACATGTATTAACGACATAGACAAGATGACCCTGAAAAACCATAGAAAAGACTATTATAAATAAACATTAAAAATGGATTAGTTAATAGTTGATTTTTTCCATGAAGCATTTTGGGAAAATTGGAAATCTGGAAAAAAATAATAAAAAAAAAAAGAAAAACATAAAAAATGTAAGTATTCATTCATACATTTACACATTTATTCCACACCATTTATTGATCACGTCTATGGTGCTATGCATTGAACATATGGTAAAGAGAAAATCAGATATTGTCCTTGCTTCTAAGAAATTTCTACATACATTGTGTACATAATCATGGATTGGCGTATGTTCATTTATATTTTATTAATTTATCTATTAGTGTTTTCAAATAATATCATTTGTTCTCAAAAGGTCTTTTAGTATTTTTATAAAAATTCACCCAATACAATGGGGAAAAAAAAGAGAAATTCAAGGTGAAGGAAAGATAATGAATAAAAGAAAATACTACGTTATATAATACAAAACTGTGTGCCTAACGAACAAATTCAGAGAATAATACACTTAGCAAATAAATCTATATTTTAACATTAGAATATGAGCTATAAATCACCAAGCAGAGTGCTGTGAGAAATAGCATTGAAGCAAGAAACGTGTTCTAGGATAGGCTTCTGGAATTCCCACATGTTCTCTCCCATTATCAGCAATATATTTAAAATATATAGCCCTACATACTTCAACCATTTATCAGTCGTACTTTGTGGCTTGCACGTTGCTGTGGTGCTGGAGTTATGACACCAGTATTTCCAATACCAGCAGGGTTACCTATGGGGGACAGATCTCAGTTGAGCTTCCAGACTAAGACAGACAAGGAAGAAGGGCCTAGTGATCTACTTCTGAATAGAATTAACCAATGAAAGCCTTATGAATAGTGGTGGAATATGTCTGGTATAGTGCAGGAGAGTCCCTCAGGTTGGAAAGCACTCAAAATACAACTGAGGAAGAGATGACTTTTCAAAGTAGAGACTACCTTAATGACATGGATGGAGTCAAGCTTTTGAGACCTTCATTTGCTGATGTTGCATGACTCAAAATGAGAAGAAAAAGCTGCAACAATCCATTAATAATTGGAACGTGGAATGTATGAAGTATGAATTTAGGAAAATTTGAAGTAGTCAAAAATGAAATGGATCACATAAACATTGATATCCTGGGAATTAGTGAACTAAAATGGGCTAATATTGGTCGTTCTGAACCAGATAATCATATGTTCTACTATGCTGAGAACGACTAACTGAAGAGGAATGGTTCGCATTCATTGTCAACATTTCAAAATCTTTCCTGAGGTACAACGCTATCAGTGATAAGATAATACTCATACACCTACAAGGAAGACAAGTTAATATGACTATTATTCAAGTTTGCCCACCAACAACTAATGCCAAAGATGAGAAAACTGAAGATTTTTACCAACCTCTGCAGTTGACCCCCACGCTTCTGTCAGTTTGTTGTACTGTAGGGGCTTATGAATTGCTGTGATGCTGGAAGCTCTGCTATTGGTATTCAAATATAAGCAGGGTCACTCACGGCAGACAGCTTTCAAGAGAGCTTCCAGACTAAGACAGACTTGGAAGAAGGAGCTGGCGGTCTAACTCTGAAAGGGATCAGCCAGTGTAAACCTTATGAAGAGCAGCAGAACAGTGTCTGATATAGTGCCGAGAGATGAGCCTCTCAGGTCAGAAGGCACTCAAAAGATGACTGGGGAAGAGCTGCCTCCTCAAAGTACAGTTGACCTTAATGACGTGGATGGAGTCAAGCTTTCAGGACCTTCATTTGCTGACGTAGTATGACTCAAAATGAGAAGAAACACCTGCAAATATCCATTAATAAATTGGAATGTGAATGTGCGAAGTATGAATCTAGGAAAATTGGAAATCATCAGAAATGAAATGGAACTGATAAACATCAATATCCTAGGCATTTGTGAGCTGAAATGGACTTGTTTTGGACATTTTGCATCAGACAATCATATTGTCTACTATGCTAGGAATGACAACTTGAAGAGGATCAGCATACATTCATCGGCAAATAGAACATTTCAAGATCTATCTGAAGTACAACACTGTCAGTCACAGCACAACATCCATACACCTACAAGGAAGACCAGTTAATGTGACTATTATTCAAATTTACCCACCAACCACTATGGCCAAAGATGAAGAAGATGAAGATTTTTACCAACTTCTGCAGCCTGAAATTGATTGAACATGCCATCAGGATGCATTGACAATTACTGGTGATTGGAATTCTAAAGTTGGAAACAAAGAAGAAGGTTCAGTAGTTGGAAAATATGGCCTTAGTGATAGAAACCATGCCAGAGATCACATTATACAATTTTGCAAGACCAACGACTTTTTCATTGCAAGTACCTTTGTTCACCAATATATATGGCAACTCTACACGTGGACCTCTCCAGATGGAACACACAAGAATCAAATCAACTACACCTGTGGAAAATATTATGGAAAATCTCAGTATCATCAGTTACAACAAGACTAGGAGCCAACTGTAGAAAAGACCATCAATTGCTCATATGCAAGTTCAAGTTGAAACTGAAGAAAATTAGAACAAGTCCGCGAGAGCCAAAGTACGACCTTGAGTATAACCCACCTGAATTTAGAGACCATCTCAAGAACAGATTTGATGAGTTGAACACTAATGACCGAAGGCCAGACGAGTTGTGGAATGACATCAAGGACATCATACAAGAAGAGAGCAAGAGGTCATTAAAAAGACAGAAAAGAAAGAAAAGACCCAAATGGATGTCAGAATAAACACTGAAACGTACTCTTGAAATTTGAGTAGCTAAAGCGAAAGGAAGAAATAATGAAAAGAACTGAAGAGAAGGTTTCAAAGGGCAGCTCAAGAAGTATTATAAAATATAAAGTATTGTAATATACAAACTATTATAATGACATGTGCAAAGACCTAGAGTTAGAAAAACAAAAGGAAAGAACATGCTCGGTATTTCTAGTACTGAAAGAACTGAAGGAATATGTCAAGCCTCGAGTTGTAATATTGAAGGATTCTACAAGGAAAATATTAAAAGACTCAGGAAGCATCAAAAGAAGATGGAAATTATACACAGTCACCTTACCAAAAAGAATTGGTCGACGTTCAGGAGGTAGCATATGATCTGAAACCAATGGTACTGAATGAAGAAGTCCAAGCTGCACTGAAGGCTTTGGGGAAAAATAAGGTTCCAGGAATTGACGGAATACCAATTAAGAAGTATCAAGAAAGAGATGCAGAGCTGGAAGTGCTCACTCGTCTATGCCAAGCAATTTGGGGGACAGCTACCTGGCCAACCCACTGGAAGAGATCCATATTTATGCATATTCCCAAGAAAGGTGATCCAACCAAATGCAGAAATTATCAAATAATATCATTAATATCACAGGCAAGTAAAATTTTGCTGAAGATCATTCAAAAGTAGTTGCAGCAGTACATCAGCAGAGAACTGCCAGAATAAAGCTGGATTCAGAAGAGGACATGTAACCAGAGATACTGCTGCTGATGTCAGATGGATCCTGGCTGAAAGCAGAGAATACCAGAAACATGTTTACCGGTGTTTTATTGGCTATGCAAAGGCATTCAATTATGTGGATCATAACAAATCGTGGGTAACATTGCAAAGAATGAGAATTCTAGAACATTTAATTGTGCTCATGAGGAACCTGTACATAGATCAAGAGGCAGTCATTCCAAAAGAACAAGGGGATGCTGCATGGTTGAATGTCAGGAAAGGTGTGAATCAGGGTTGTATCCTTTCACTATATCTATTCAGTTTGTATGCTAGGCAAAAAATAAGAGAAGCTAGACTATATGAAGAAGAACAGGGCATCAGTATTGGAGGAAGACTCATTAACAACCTGTGACATGTAGATGATACAACTTTGCTTGCTGAAAGTGAAGAAGACTTGAAGCACTTACTGAAGAAGGTCAAAGACCACAACCTTCTGTATGGATTGCACATTAACATAAAGAAAACACAAATACTCACAAATGGACCAGTAAGCTACATCATTATAAATAGAGAAAAGATTGAAGTTTTCAAGGATTTAATTTTACTTGGATCCACCAACATTCATGGAAGCAGCAGTCAAGAAATCAAAAGATGCATTGCATTGGGCAAATCTGCTGCAAAAGACTTCTTTAAAGTGTTGAAAAAGAAATACGTCACCTTGAAAACTAAGATGCACCTAAGGCAAACCATGGTCTTTTCAATTGCCCCATATGCATGCGAAAGCTGTACAATGAATAAGGAAGACCAAAGAAGAATTAACGCCTTTGAATTGTGGTGTTGGTGAAGAATATTGACTATACCATGGACTGTCAAAAAATGAACAAATCTGTCTTGGAAGAAGTACAACCAGAATGATCTTTAGAAGCAAGGATGGAGAGATTACATCTCACATACTTTGGACATGTTATCAAGAGGCATCAGTACCTGGAGAAGGACATCACACTTGGTAAAGTAGAGTGTCAACGAAAAAGAGGAAAACCCTCAATGAGATGGATTGACACAGTGGCTGCAACAATGGGCTCAGGCATAACAAGGATTGTGAGGATGGTGCAGGACCGGGCAGTGTTTTATTCTGTTGTGCATAGGATCCCTATGAGTCAGAATGGACTCAACGGCATCTAACAACAACAACCACTGCAGTCTGAAATTGATCAAACAAGCAATCAAGATGTATTGATAATTACATGTAGTTGGAATGCAAAAGTTGGAAACAATGAAGAAAGATCTGTAGATGAAAAATATGGGCTTGGTGATAGAAAGAACCCCCAGATCTCATGATAGAATTTTGCAAGATCAACAACTTCTTCATTTCTAAAACCTTTTTTCAACAACATAGATGACAACTATAAACATGGACCTCCCCAGCTGGAACACACAGAAATCAAATCAAGTATATCTGTGAAAAGAGACAATGGAGAAACTCAGTATCACCAGTCAGAACAAAGGCGGGGCCAACTGTGGAACAGACCTTCAATTGCTCATATGCAAGTTCAAACTGAAGCTCAAGAAAATTAGAGTAAGTCCAAGGGAGCCAAAATATGACCTTGAGTATATTCCACCTGAATTTAGAGACTATTTCAGGAATAGATTTGACACACTGAATGCTAATGACAGAAGACCAGATATCATGGACCTCACACACGAAAAGACAAAAACGGATGTCAGAAGAGACTCTAAAACTTGCTCTTGAACGTCAAGTAGCTAAATGGAATGGAAGAAATGATGAAGTAAAAGAGCTGAACAGAAGATTTCAAAGGGCAGCTCGAGAAGACAAAGTTAAGTATCATAATGACGTGTGCAAAGACCTGGAGTTAGAAAACCAAAAAGGAAGAACATGCTTGGCATTTCTCAAGCTGAAAGAACTGAAAAAAAAACAAAAAAAAAAATTCAAGACTCAAGTTGCAGTATCGAAGGATGATAAGAGGGAAATATAAAAGATGCAGGAAGCATCAAAAGAAGATGGAAGGAATACACAGAGTCACTGTACAAGAAAAAAACTGGTAGACATTCAATCGTTTCAGGGGGTACAATATGATCAACAACCGAAGGTACTAAAGGAAGAAGACCAATCTACACTGAAGGCATTGCTGAAAAACAAGTCTCCAGGAGTTGATGAAATATCAATTGAGAAGTTTCAACAAACAAATGCAGCCCTCGAGGTGGTCCCTCGTCTACGCCAGGAAATTTGGAAGACAGCTTCCTGGCCAGCCAACTAGAAGAGATCCATATTTGTTCCATTCCAAAAAAAGGTGATCCAACAGAATGTGTAAGTTATCAAACAGTAACATTAATGTCACACACAAGTAAAATTTTGCTGAAGATTATTCAAAAGCAATTGTAGCAGTACATCGACAGGGAACTGCTAGAAGCTTTACCCAGATTCCAAAGAGGACATGGAAGGAGGCATATCATTATGATGTTAGATAAATCTTGGCTGAAAGCAGAGAATAACTGAAAGATATTTACCTGTGTTTTATTGGCTATGCAAAGGCATTTGACTATGTGGATAATAACAAATTATGGATAACATTGTGAAGAATGGGAATTCCAGAACACTTAATTGTGCTCATGCAGAACCTGTACATAGACCAAGTAGCAGTGATTAGAAGGGAAGAAGCGAATACCATTTTGCTTAATATCAGAAATGATGTTCACCAGGATTGTATCCTTTCACCGTATTTACTCAAACTATATGCTGAGCAAATAATCTCAGAAGCTGAACTATATGAAGAAGAATGCAGTATCAGGATTGGAGGAAAGACTTTTTAACAACCTGCACTAAACAGATGACACAATCTTGCTTGCAAAAGTGAAGACGACTTAAAGCACTTACTGATAAAGATCAAAGACTATAGCCATCAGTATGAATTGCATCTCAATATAAAGAAAACATAAATCCTCATAACTGAACTAATAAGCAACAGCATGATAAACGGAGAAAAGACTGACATTGTCAAGGATTTCATTTTACTTGGATCCACACTCAACACGCACAGATGGTGTAGTCAAGAAATTAAAGGGCATATTGCATTGGACAAATCTACTGCAAAAGACCTCTTTAAAGTGTTAAAAAGCAAAGATATGACTTTGAGTACCAAGGTGTACCTGACCGAAGCCATGATATTTTCAATCGCCTTATATGCATGAGAAATCTGGAGAATGAATAAGGACAACCAAAGAAGAACTGATGCATTTGAATTATGATGTTGGCAAAAAGTATTGAATATACAATGGACTGTGAGAAGAATGAACAAGTCTCTTTTTGAAGAAGTACAGCTAGAATGCTCCTTAAAAGCAAGGATGGCGAGACTTTATGTCATGCACTTTGGACATGTTATTAGGAAGGACCTGTCCCTGGAGAATGTCATCATACTTGGTAAATGATCAGTAAAAGAAAGGAAGACCCTTACTGAGATGGATTGACACAGTGGCTGCAATGATGTTCGCAAGCACAGCCAGGATTGTGAAAATGACACAGGACCAGGCAGTGTTTCATTGGGTTTTACCTAGTGTCCCTGTCATGGATTGAATTGTGCCCCCCAAAAATATCTATCAACTTGGCTAGCCCATGATTCCTAGTATTGTATGATTGTCTACCATTTTGTCATCTGATGTGATTTTCCTATGTGTTGTAAATCCTAATATGATGTAATAAGATGGATTAGCAGCAGTTATATTGATGAGATCTACAAGATTAGACCATGTCTTAAGCCAATCTCTTTTGAGATATAAAAGACAGAAGCAAGCAGAGAGACAGGGAGAACCTCATATCACCAAGAAAGCAGTGCCTGGGAGCAGAATGAGTCCTTTGGACTTGAGATTCCTGTGCTGAGATGCTCCCAGGCCAAGGGAAGACTGATGACAAAGACTTTCCTCCAGAGCCGACAGAGAGAGAAAGCCTTCCCTGAAGCCAGCACACTGAATTCAGACTTCTAGCCTAGTGGTCTGTGAGAGAATAAACTCCTCTTTGTTAAAGACACCCACTTGAGATATTTATGTTATAGCAGCATTAGACGACCAAAGCAGAATTTGGTACCAAGGGAGAGGTGCTGCTCTAACAGGTACCTAAAATGTGGAAGCAGTATTGAAACTTTGAATGGAAAGAGGACCTATAGCAACAGAGTATCAGCAGCAGCAGAGGACTGGCAGCAGCAGAGGACAAGCATCAGCAGAGTATTGGCGCAGCAGAACCAGGAGACCAGCGTGACACGGTGCTGGAGCCAACCCAGAGCGAGAGAGCTGAGTGCCTTTGCACAGGAGGCTTCCTAGCAGAGTAGGGTGCCTCTGGGCACTGATCGGTGGAGTTAGGCTTGCTGACCTAAGAAGCAAGAGAGCTGAGTGCTTTTCGGCCAGAGTTTACTGCTAGAGTGGGGTGCCTCCAAGCACTTATCGGTGGAGCTGCAGAGCTTTGAAACACTTGCCTCAACAAGGCAGATGCAGGCATGAGGTCTGAGGGCCCAGAGGCCAAGGAACCAGGAAGCTCAATCTGAAAAGACAAGGAACACAGGAAGTCAAGCTGCCTCAATCTCAAAAGGTACGGCCTCGACCCCTAGGGGTTTCAAAGGGTGGAGTCATGGCCTCTGGTAGTTCTAAGGGTGGAGTCATGGCCTCTGGTAGTTCTAAGAGTGGAGTCGCCACTCAGATGGACTGGGAAAATGCTGCACCTAAAGCCGAGGGAGCAGAGTTGCTGTCCCAGTGGACCTGGAAGGCAGAGCTGAAGCCCAGGACCGAGGGGCCTCCACTCAGAACCTGGACAGTGTGGCCAATACCTAGAGTCTGGAAGGCAGGGCTATTGTGTAAATGGTCTAAGAGAACAGAGGATTATTTTCAAGTCTTAAGGGCTAAAGTAATGTGTTCTGCTGACTTGCTTGATGTCTGTTATGCATTCTTTCCCTCTGATTTCTCCCACTTCTAGTGGAAATGTCTAGCTTGTGCTTATTCTGCATTGTACTTTAGAAGCAGATAACTTGTCTTCTAGATTTCACAGATGAAGAGAACTTTTGGATTTTTTACTTGAAATTGAATTAAGACTTTTGCTATAATATGATGGGGTGAATATGTTTCACATTTGGCAAGGGCATCAATTTTGGGGGGACAAAGGGTGGAATGTCAGGGATTGAACTGTGCCCCCCAAAAATATCTATCAACTTGGCTAGGCCATGATTCCTAGTATTGTATGATTGTCTACCATTTTGTCATCTGATGTGATTCCCTATGTGTTGTAAATCTTATCACTATGATGTAATAAGATGGATTAGTGGCAGTTATATTGATGAGATCTATAAGATTAGAGAGTGTCTTAAGCCAATCTCTTTTGAGATATAAAAGACAGAAGCAAGCAGAGAGACAAGGAGAACCGCATATCACTAAGAAAGCAGTGCCCAGGAGCAGAATGAGTCCTTTGGACTTGAGATTCCTGTGCTGAGATGCTCCCAGACCAAGGGAAGAACGATGACAAGTACCTTCCTCCAGAGCCGACAGAGAAAAAGCCTTCCCCTGAAGCCAGAACCCTGAGTTTGGACTTCTAGCCTACTGGACAGTGAGAGAATAAACTTCTCTTTGTTAAAGCTATCCACTTGTGGTATTTCTGTTATAGCAGCACTAGATGACTAAGACAGCCCCTATGAGCTGAAATCGACTGGAACACACCTAACAACATCAACAACAGCCATACATAAAACATGCTTTTAATTACTTTAAGAAAAATGATATTTACTTTTCATCCCCTTTATATATATATATATATTTATTTTGACTTTAGATAGAGATACATAGGTAGATGCTGTTTTTTGTTAGGTGCCATCAAGATGGTTCCAACTCATAGGAACCGTATGCATAACAGTACAAAACACTGTCTGTTCCGATGCCATTCACAGATTCATTTTTATGCTTGAGCCCATTGTTGCAGCCACTGTGTCCTTCAATCTTGTTGAGGGTCATCCTCTTTTGTGCTGACCCTCTACTTTACCAAGCATGATGTCCATTTCCAGGGACTGATCCTTCCTGGTAACATGTTCAAAGTATGTGAGATGAAATCTCACCATCCTTGCTTCTAAGGCACATTCTGGCTGTACTTCTTCCAAAACTGATTTGTTTGTTATTTTGGCAGCCATGATATATTCAATATTCTTCCCCAGCATCATAATTCAAAAGTGTTAATTCTTCTTCGGTTTCCTTATCCATTGTCCAGCTTTTTCATGCATATGAAAC
This sequence comes from Trichechus manatus latirostris, assembly GCF_000243295.1. NCBI lineage: Eukaryota > Metazoa > Chordata > Mammalia > Sirenia > Trichechidae > Trichechus > Trichechus manatus. Next base: position 529,776 of record NW_004444060.1, on the reverse strand, counting down.
CATTGAAAATATCATGGTCAGGCACAGCTTAGTCCTCAAGGTGATATCTTTTGTAGCAGATTTGCCCAATGCAATACATAGTTTGATTTCTTTACTGCTTCTTCCATGGATGTTGACTGTTGATCCAAGTAAAATGAAACCCTTGACAACTTTAATCTTTTCTTCATTTATCATGATGTTGCTTACTGGTCCAGTCGTGAAGATTTTTGTTTTCTTTATGTTGAGGTATTATCTATACTGAAGGCTGCAGTCTTTGATCTTCAGCAGTAAGTGTTTCAAGTCCTCTTCACTTTAAGCAAGCAATGTTGTGTTATCTGTGTATTGCAGGTTGTTAACGAGTCTTTACCTAATGCTAATGCCTGTTCTTCTTCATATAGCCCTGCTTCTTGGATTATTTGCTCAACATACAGATTGAATTAGTATGGTGAAAGGATACAGCCCTGACACACACCTTCCCTGACTTTCAACCATGCAGCATCCCCTTTTTCTATTTGGATGACTGCCTTTTGATCTATGTACAGGTTCCTCATGAGCAAAATGAAGGATTCTGAAAGTTCCATTCTTCGAAATGTTATCCATAATTTGTTATGACCCACACAGTCGAATGCCTTTGTATAGTAAATAAAACACGGGTAAACATGTTTCTTGTATTCTGTTTCCAGCCAGGATCCATCTAACTTCAAATGATATCCTTGGTTTCATGTCCTCTTCTGAATCTTGCTTGATTTTGTCAGTTCCCTGTTGATGTACTGCTGCAACCACTTTTGAATGATCTTCAGCAAAATTTTACTTACCTGTGATATTAATGATATTGTATGATAATTTCTGCATTTGGTTGAATCACCTTTCTTAGGAATAGGCATAAATATGGATCTCTTCCAGTCGGTTGGCCAGGTAGCTGTTTTCCAAATTTCTTGGCATAGATGAGTGAGCAATCCAGCTCTGCATCTGTTTCTTGAAACATCTCAATTGGTATTCCGTCAATTCCTAGAGTCTTGTTTTTCTCCAATACCTTCAGAGAGCTTGGACTTCTTCCTTCAGTACCATCAGTTCCTAATCATATCCTACCTCCTGAAATGGTTGAATGTCAACCAATTCTTTTTACTATAGTGACTACGTGTATTCCTTCCATCTTCTTTGATGCTTTCTGCTTCGTTTAATATTTTCTGCACAGAATCTTTCAATATTGCAACTCCAGGCTTGAATTCTTTCTTCAGCTCTTTCAGCTAGAGAAATGTTGAGCATGTTCTTCCCTTTTGGTTGTCTATCTCCAGGTCTTTGTACACGTCATTATAATACTTTACTTTGTCTTCTCGAGCCACTGTTTGAAATCTTCTGTTCAGTTCTTTTATTTTGTCATTTCTTCCTTTAGCTTTAGCTACATGACTTTTAAGAGCAAGTTTCATAGTTTCTTCTGACATACATTTGGGTCTTTTCTTTCTTTCCTGTATTTTTTATGACCTCTTGTTTTTTTCATATATGATATCCTTGATGTCATTCCACAACTCGTCTGGTCTTTGGTCATTAGTGTTCAGTACTTCAAATATATTCTTGAGATGATCTCTAAATTCAGGTGGGATATACTCAGGGTCATACTTTGGCTCTCATGGACTTGTTTTAATTTTCTTCAGTTTCAATTTGAACTTCCGTATGAGCAATTGTTGGTCTGTTCCACAGTCAACCCCTGGTCTTGTTCTGACTGATGATATTGAGCTTTTCCATCGTCTCTTTCCATAGATGCAGTTGATTTGATTCCTGTGTATTCCATCTGGAGAGGTCCATGTGTAAAGTCGTTGCTTGTGTTGGTGAAAAAAGGTATTTGCAATTAAGAAGTCATTCGTCTTGCAAAATTCTGTCATGCCATCTCTGGCTTCATTTCTATCACCAAGGCCATATTTTCCAACTACTGATCTTTCTTTGTTTCCAACTTTTGCATTCCAATCACTAGTAATTATCAATGCATCCTGATTGCATGTTCCATCAATTTCAAACTGTGGAAGTTGGTAAAAATCTTCAATTTCCTCATCTTTGGTCTTGGGTGTCATTAGTGTCACTTCATTAGCAAAAGATGTTAATATTTTCTTAAGGATCTTCAAATTTGAATGACACTGTGAAAACCTAATACTGTATTTGTATCTTGTGTTATTTATCTAGTGCTTTTATAACAGAAATACCAAAAGTGTATGGCTTTAACAAACAGAAATTTATTTTCTCACAGTTTAGGAGGCTAGAAGTTCTTATTCAGGTTGCTGGTTCTAGGTGAAGGCTTTCTTTCTCTGTGGGATCTGGAGGAAGATCCTTGTCTCGTCTGAGCTTCTGCTCCTGGGAAACCTACATGTGTCTTGGCATCAATCTTCTACAATTTCTGCTTCTTTTACTTGCTTACTTATTCTCTTTTATATTTTAAAAGAGATTGATTTAAGAGGGATTCCACACTCATTTTATCTCATTAACATAACAAAGATGACCTATTCTCAAGAAGGATTATAATCACAGGCATAGATGTTAGGATTTAGAACACATATTGTTTGGGAACTTAATTCAACCCACAACTCATATCCTATATTGAAAACTATTATGAAGTATTAGTTTACATCAAAGGGGAGCAAGCTCTTAGGCTTCTGGGTATTTCATGTCTACAGGCATAGGTGAGTCACTTATCGTCTCTCAGTTTAACATACTAACATTTTATATTTATCCCACAATGATATTTAGAGGTTAATGATATAATGGCTATAACTCACTTGATTCTTTTCAAAAATAGTAGTATTATATGCAACCTCCAATAACATTGCATATAACATTGTAAACTCTTTGTGAATTTGCTATTCATCATCACCGTCAGAATCAATGTTCCAGATTTCATTGATTAAATGACTTCTTTTCACAGCTGTATTACTTTGCATTTTACCATATTGAAATTCCTTTTTATTGCATTTCTTTTTTACTTTCAATGCCTATAATATTTTTAGATATATTGTATTCCTCTGTTTGCCTACCTGGTAGTTTTATATGGTCTAAAAATGACTTTAAATGTGCTATTTTCTTGTACCCTGGGATCATTAACAGGGCTTCTCACTCTAACAGAGCAAACATGACCAATACCACAGTGTGCTCACAGCAGCAGCACAGGGTGATCTGCAAGCATGCTTTCTTAATTCCCAACCTATAAAATCACCACGTTATGTTCACTTACTGAAAGTTATGTAAATGTAAATTACATAATGTTTGGGAGTATTTTTTTTTTTTTTTAGTTTTGTTAGGTTAAGCCTGAATTATCCCTATAGTCTAAATATAGATAATTAATCAGATTATAGGATACATGCCTGCAAAGAAATCTATATGACTTATGTACAAGATATTCCTTTCAGTGAACTGTTATTCTTCTTTAAAAATTATTGAATGAGTACTGACTATATTTATAAAGAGTTTATCATATATATCCAAAGCCAAAGATTGCTTATAGCAAGAGCAAGCCATATAGTCAAATAACTGGGAACATTATTGGGATTTTTAAAGTAGAATACACTAAATATGTAATCCTGGAGAAATCATAGTATCCAATTGTGTTAAATCTGTTTAATTTCATTTTCAGTTGTGTCCCATGTATAAAACAAATAATTGACCCTTTTAAATTACAAGCACTTTGAAATCAAATTGTAATATTGCCGGAACCTGGAAGCTAACAGTTTGTTGATGTTGTTAATTGTTTATTAAATTCCTTTTAGATGCCTAATGGGAAAGGAAAATGAGGATAATATATCAAACAATTATATCAGTATGAATGTGGTAAGAGCTGTTGTGACAGTAAAAACTCATGCTATATAAAGACTGAATTATAGGAACGGGGTTAATGAATTCTGACTGGGATTATTTAGGGAGTATTTCACACCGAAAAAAGTTACCTTTATTCTGAGTCATGAATGACAAAAATCACATGTGGAAGAGAACATAAAGAAGTAGCTATGGAACTTGAAACATGAAGCCTTTCTGACTTGATGTAAGTACTCATGAAAACCCATCTATGCCTTTTTCTTGGTCTGGGTTCCCTAGAGAAGCAAAACAAGTAAAGCATATAAATATATATAGAGAGAGATTGATATCAAGGAAATGGCTTACGCAGTTGTAGAAGCTGGAATGTCCCAAGTCTGTGGGTCAGGATAGAGGTTTCTTTTGATTCACATAGCTGCAGGGGCTGGCAAACCCAAGATCGACAGGTAAGAGAGCAGAGGTTTTGCTCGCAGGCTGCTAAGATCAATGAATCCAAAATTGGCAGGCGAGATCACAGGTAAGCTGCTAGCTCAAGTCCCAAGAACTGGAAGTCAGAGGAACAGGAGCCAGCTGCAGGATACAGAGTGAGCAAAAGCCACAAGCCTTGCCAGAATGTCCGCTTATATTTGATTCAGGACACACACCCAAAGAAACTCCCTTTCAACTTTTTTGGCTACTCATAGCAGATCTCATTGTGAGGGTGATGACATAACAAATCTCAACGTGGAAGTGATCACAACATTATATGACTGCCAAAACACTCAGAATCATGGCCCAGCCAAGTTGACACAAAATCTTAATTGTCAGAGCCTTGTAGTCCCTGTACTCAGTAGCAGCTTCTAGGATTTCACCCAGCAATCTGTGAATCTGAGACAATAGTCATTTTACAAAACAATATTACTTTTGGGAATGAAAATTGGTTAATTATATGCCAGCTTTGAGGACATGGATGTTGTTGTTGTTAAATGCCATCCAGTCAGCCCCCAATTCATGGTGATATCATGCAACAAATGCTGCCCAGTCCTGCACCATCCCCACGATTGGTTTAGAATTAGACTATTATGATCCAGGGAGTTTTTATTGGGTGATATTCTGAAGGAGATTTCCAAGTCTTTCTTCTTAGTCTGGATCAGCAGAAACTTGTTCAGCATCATAGCAACACACAAATCACCACTGACAGAAAAGTGGTGGTTGTGCCTAAGCTACATTGACCTGGAATCAAACCCAGGTCTCCTTCATGGAAGGTTAGAATTTTACCAGTGAAGCATCAATGTCTTCGAGGCCACAGGTACTAGTTTGTAATAGTTTCACCAACCCATGATTGATACATCAACAGCAATAGCTTTGGACAACTCACACATCTCAAGAAGCTTTGCTTAGCTGATACCAAGCAGCAAAATACTACACGTTAACATTTTTCCCTAAAATCTGATTGCCAAAGATGGAGCAGGTAACACACTCCCCAACAATTTTGTAGCCCTAATATATGACACCTATTTAGATTACTCCTACTTGATAAAGAAGATCTGGATTAGGCCAGACTTGTTTCTATCTAAAATCAACACACCAAAGACATTTAACCATGTCTTGTATACCAGCAGAAAATTCTACAGATGACCAAATTATCTCTGAAATCAAAGTATCAGAGGATGGAACAGGTAGGCCAACCCTCTTAAAATAAACAGACTCAAATACTTTATATTTCTAGCCTTATCTACATTTTCTTTAAAGCAAGCATAGCCTGTGGTTACTTACAAAAATAGACCAATCTGATGTTATCATATATAAAGGCAGTCTTGGGCAGAGTAAAATTTCAAAACTGCCTGGTAGATATTTCAGCTTTCTAGGTGAATATTGAAATTTAGTGGTCTTTACTGTAAAGCATCTTGATTAATTTATTCTGTTCATTTAAAACTTGAAAGACGTCCTTTTTTTCTTTTGGTGACCTCATTTTGAATATGGCAGCTTCTTGCATGCAATCACTCATGAAACTTGGGGTCAAAGCAGGCTCTCTAACTGTATTTTGCATTTATCCATCATTAACTGTTTCAAGGCCATGGTTAAATTTTAAATTATATATTTAGCACAGACTATTTGTATGGTATACATGGGTGAATACGCATACCTAAATAATATAAATTAAGATACAAATCCAAACTACTTATTGCAGTTTTTCTGTTCTAATTAAAAGCCCTGTTCATCATTTACCATGCTTTTAATTACTTATAATTCTCCATACATTTTCACCCAGACCACTCTCTTTAAAAACAGCTCTATTTTAATTCCCAATACTTCTGTGTACCCAATGTTGTAATTGATATAGTAGTAGTTGATCAGTCACCAGGGAGGTTATGAGGCACTTATTAAAGCTTGAATAATGTCATAGTAGTGTTCCAAGGACAAAAAGTAAACTGAATAACACAAGGCATGGAGTAAACATATCTTAGTAGTCATCACAATCTGCCTCTTTTCCAGGAACAAATGTCTAGAACCTGAAAGATGGTGTCTTAGTTATCTAATGTAGCTATAACAGGAATACCACAAGTGGGTGACTTTCACAAGCAGAATTTTAATTTCTCACAGTTTCGGGGGCTAGAAGTCCGAATTCAGAGTGCCAGCTTTGAGAGAAGACTTTCTCTCTCTGTCGGGTCTGGAAGAAGGTTCTTGTCTCTTTTCAGCTTCTGTTCCTTGGCTCCTTGGTGATCATCATGTGGCATGGCATCTGTCTTCCCCCATTTCTGTTTGCTTCTCTGTGCCTAATCTTTCATAACTTGAAAGTGTTTTAAAATGCACCCTACACTCATATGGCCTCATTGACATAACAAAGAAAGCCTTATTCCCAAAAGGGATAACATCCACAAATTATAGGGGTTAGGATTTACAACACATATTTTGGGGGAACAGTTCAATCCATAACAAATGGCTACCTCTGAATTTTGTTGTAAGAAAGACTCCAGCCTGCTCTTTTTTGTGATATCCTATCTTTTCTTGATCCTTCATGTTTCCATTCTACCTGAGATTTGCCCATCCTCAGCAAATCAATATACATAAACTGTCTTCTTCAGAAGATACATCCTGTTAAATAGAAGGTACTCTTCTTTTTTGAACTGAAGCTTTACAGATCCTTTGGTAAATTACCAAAATCTATTAAATCACAAATTCTTCCTTTGAGTGATTTTTTTTTTTCTGTCGAAATTGGAAATGGAGCTCAGATTTCAGTTCAGATCAATGGAGTGTATAATGGCAAGTGAAATCAGCATCTCAGACCCAAGAGACAATAAAAATTGTAAGCATATATAATGGTTTGTACAGATTTGGGTTGAACACACACAGTAGCTTATAGAATTGTTAAGGTTATTGAAGTTTAAGTAGATATCAAGATGCAGGAAGGCATCTGCTAACTTCTAGATTGTAATGGATTGTAAAACAGCAGTGTCTTAGTCATCTAGTGCTGCTGTAACAGAAACACCACAAGCGGATGGTTTTAACGAAGAGAAGTTTATTTCCTCACAGTTAATGTAGGCTAAAAGTCCAAATTCAGGGTGTTAGCTCCAGGGGAAGGCTTTTTCTCTCTGTCAGCCTTCTTCTCTTCAGTGTTCCCCCAGACTAGGAGCTTCTCAGCGCAGTGACCCCGTCCAAAGGATGCACTCTGCTCCCGGCACTGCTGTCTTGATGGTATGAGGTACCCCTCTTCTCTGCGCTCACCTGTGTCTTTTATATATCAAGAGATTGCCTCAAGACAATTTATAGCAATAGATGCACATATCAAAAAAGAAGAAAGGGACAAAATCAAAACATTAACTACAGAACTCAAACAAATAGAAAGAGAA
>NW_004444060.1:485610-522075 GCF_000243295.1 Trichechus manatus latirostris | reverse complement strand
AGGAAAATCACACAGTACCAGGAATCATGGCCCAGCCAAACTGATATACACATTTTTTGGGGGACATAATTCAAACCATGACAGGCAGTAACACGCCTGGCTCAGATTCCTGAACCTGAGAAGCCTATTGTCCATGATACACTGGTGTGAAACTATTAGTCAAAAAAACATGCTCCAAAATACTTTTGGACTTACACATGTAAAATGGTAGGAAACTGAATTGCAGTCCAAATGAAAGACCAGATCTGTGAATGAGGGATGCCTGGTCTGGTTTAGCAGCATCTTCTCAACCCGGTAAAAGGACGAAGGAACACACGTAAGAGGACTAAGGCAATTTTTAAAAATCGGCAAGAACAACTTTCTATTTTCTCAGAATATCCCTGGGCTATGTTCCCTCAACCCCCACTTCTGCTACTTTTTGTTTTCCCAATTTTCTATATAGCTCTCTCAATTCCATGTTTCACAATGTTCTTCTGCTAGTTTAGGTAAATGGCTCGTTTGACTGATTCTTTTTTTCGGTTTTTGTTGTTGCTTGATGGTGCTTAGCTCTGGCTGTATGTCCCACAGAAATAAGAACAAATGACAACTAAACTCTGGGTACAATCTGGGGTTGTTGTTGTTAGTTGTCATCAAGTCAGCTCTCACTCATGGCAACCCCATATATAATAGAATAAAACATTGCCCCAGTCCTGTGCCATCTTCATGATTGTTGGTATGTTTGAGTTCATTGTTTTGGCTATTGTACGGTGTCTTCCAACCTCAGGGACTCATCTTCCAGCACGGCATTGGACAATATTCAATATCCTCTTGATCTATAAGATTTTCATTGACTTGTTTGCAGAAGTAGATCACCAGGCCTTTCTTTCTAATAGTCTGGATGCTCTGTTGAAACTTGTCCACCATGGGTGACCTTATTGGTAATTGAAATATCTGTGGTATAGCTTCCAGCATCATACCAACATGCAAGCCACCATAGCAGGACAAACTGACAGACAGTTGGTGGGGTTACGATTGCTAAAATACCTTCTCAGCTCTGGGTTCATGCAGGGGAGCTCTGATTGTCTAGGAAATAGGAAAATCTTACTACCTGAATATTGATTTTCAGTTAAAATCTGAAAAATGAAAAATGTCTTCCCAAATCAGGAATTTTCACTAAAGATTATTTTTATATTTTAATTTTTTTTTTACATTTTTCTATGAAAACAGTATAATACCATTATTTTAAAGAACAATTATTTTGGGTTCTCTAACCATTACTTGTTAATTTATTGTTTAAAAAGTGTTTAAAAATTGTCCTTGAGAAATATATTTTAATAAAATATTCAATCAAATTTTTAGATATTTTGATGTACAGTAAATCAGTAATCACCAATATCACAACTACATTTTATTGAGAGTTAGTTTATATGCAAGCTTTACCACTTCCTAATTGTATGATTATATGCAATTACTTTATCATTTGAGTTATATATTCTTCACCTGTAAAATGGGCATGAAATGATAATTATTTCAAGGTGTTGTTGTAAAGGTGAAATGAGATTAAAAACAATTCCTGATACACATCAAGATATCATTAAATATATGCAATTATTATTAGAAAGGTATAACATTTTGTCTTGTTATCCTTAGGGCTAGATGAAGATTTTGTCACTAAAAATTATATATTAAATATGACCTTTTAAAATTTTTCAATATTTTATTGTAAAAATGTTATTGGAAACAACATAACTTATAAAATTATAAGTAATAACAAAAATATCCTTGTATTTCAAGCTACTGGCAGATATTCTTCATGTACTTCTATTATCCATTTCTCTTTACAGAATCTAAAAGAATTATTCCATATTTAGTCTGCAACTCGTAGCAGAGTTTCGGGTACCATTTTTGCATCATTGCTTTGGCTACTTCAATATGGATTATCAGGATATACTCTGAAGCAGAAACACTATCTCAGTTACTTACACTACTGCACTCAAGACCTCTATTATTGTAGATACTCAGTTGGATTCCCTCAGTTTCACATCATATCTTCACAATATCCCATGTTATTCTCCTGACACTGATGTTACTGTGTCTTGTTCTTCCAGTAAGTCTATAGATTAGCTTTTCAAATTAAATCTGCAATAAAAATACGACATAACAGAAGTCATCACCAATATATTAGAAAAATGCTTAATAAATACCTATGGAGATAATAGAGATCTAGATAGACGGATAAAGAGAGAGACACAGAGAGAAGAGTCAAACACTGTGAGATGAAACCTGTACTTGTGTAATTTTATGATTTTGTTATAAACAAAAATTATGAGATAGGGCAGTAGCAGGGGCCCTAATATACTGAAATATCTTGAGTTATCTGACCATTGACAGATGTGAATGTTGAATGTGTACAATATGATGCTTTATGGAATGTGTATAAATCACTATCCAGTGTTTTTTGGACAATATTTCAACATCATGGTATTTTCTCTTTTACCTTTGACATAGCTAATTAATTCTTATGGTTGCAGGTTTCAATATGCTTAGCTTAGGCTTCTGTATACATATGTATGCTTCTTTGATTTAGATATCATAGTCCATAACATCAAACACTCATATTGATAGGCCAATGGGTACTGATGGTTTCTTTAATTAAGAAATGATTCGTTTTGATAAATCAAAGACCTTCTACATTTGTGTTGAATTTCCTAGAAGTGCTTTTAGTCATGGCTTTCAAAAGTATCATTTATTTATTTTAAGCTGTTACCCAGAGTAAAGCTAGAATGTTTGTTAAAATTCTTCAACACTATTTTCATTTTTTTGAGCCTCTGTACATTCATGAAATGATCTCTGGGGGGAAAAAAGCCTATAAAATAAAACACAGAATACAATTGTATCAAGTCAGAACTGAGCATTTAGGCTTCTTAAATCTGCAGTAAAGAATGGTGTTTCTTGAAAGAAAGGAGGGACGCATGAGGGCAAGAAACTAGATAGGCAAGTAGGCAGGAAGGAAGAACAAAAATAAGCAATCCAGAAAGGAAGAAAGGAGAGAGAGGGGAAAGACAGGGACATTTACATCCCTCATTTAACCGTTTTCCACATAGCATAAAGCTAACAGCATAAAGTCTTAAAACCTATTTTATTTCTTCTGTTGTGTGATAGCCATGGGTACAAACAAACTTTTATGTGTGCTTGTTTTCAGTAACAAAATAAAATCCTGTATGCACATACAAGTATCAACTATGGAAATGGATATTCATTTAAATCATAGCATTGTTTTTTCCACTTATGTTTCTTTTGAAAGGATATGTGTTTTGCAAACTTTGAAAATAAAGTCTACCTTGAAACATTGTGATGAACACAATGGGAAACACCGTTTCTGAGACTATCACAATCATAAAGGTTTAAGGGCATTATTGTTCATTAGAACCATGTAAAGAGTAACCATTATTTATTTATTTGTTTAGTCTTTAAAAGAATAGGTTATTAATGCTTCACTTAGAATTGCTCTGAAATTAACTAGGCAAAACATTATATGGACCTAACTTGCAGAAAAAGAGAGAGGTAAATGTAATATGAAAGTTTCAAGATACAGTAAGTGGCTTCCTATGATATATACATAGCTATCTATATCGACATTTATAACATTTTTCTAGACTTTGGTTTTTTTTTCATAGGTGCTATGGATTGAATTGTGTCCCCCAAAAATGTGTGCTGAAATTCTAACCCTGTACCTGTAAGTAGGACCTTATTTGGGAATAACAATTCTCTTTTTTTGTTAGTGAGTTCATACCAAACTAGGGTGGGTCCTAATTCTATTCACTTCTGAGTTAAAAAAAGAGTAAAATAGACACAGGGACACACACAGGTAGGAATAGAGACACTAATGAGCACGAAGAAATGCAAAGGAATGCCAAGGACATACATGGATTGGTAGTAGTCACCAGAACTAAGAAAGAAGTTGCTATGCATTGAATTCTGCCTGCTAAAAATGTGTTCAATTTCTAGCCCTTGTAATTAAGGATATGATACTGTTTGGAAATAGAGCTTTTCTTTTCTTATGCTAATTAACTCACAGTAGTGTAGGGTGGATCTTAAACCTAATAACTTCTGAGTTATAAAAAGACCAAAATAGATACAGAAATGCACACATGGGAGAAGACAAATGCCATGGGAGGATCCCACAAATTGAGGAACACCAAGGAACTAAGGAACAACCAGGGCTACCATCAAGGAAAGAATCAATGTGGCTGAGACCCTGATTTGGACTTTTAGTCTCCAAAACTATGAGAAAATAAGTTTCTGTTCTATAAAGCCACACACTTGTGGTATCTGTGTTACATAAATCACCAGGTAACTAAGACAGAGGCCCTTAGAAGAAATTGACATAGCCAAAACCCTGGTTTGGACCTTTAAGCTCCAGAACTGTCAGAAATAATTTTTTGTTCTTTAAAGTGATCCACTTTTGGTATTTCAGTAATGGAACCACTAGGTAACTAAGGCAGAATTTGGTACCAGAAAGTGAGGGTGCTCTTCTAACAAATACATAAAATATGGAAAATGTTTTGGAGTGAGTAATAAGTAGAGGCTAGAGGAAATTTTATGTGCTTGATAGTAAGAGCCTAGATTTCCTCGAAGAGACTGTTGGTAGAATTATTGACATTAAAGTTGATTCTGATGAGGGCTCAGAATTGAGAGTTGTAGGGAAAGTTCATGTTATTATAAAGAGAGTGTTGCTAAAAGTGTGGACATTAAATGTGCTTCTTGTGAGATAGTAAAAGGAAATGATGAACATGTGATGAGGCACTAGAAGAAAGAAAATCCTTGTTATAAAGTGGCACACAACGTATCTGAATTGTGTTTGAATGTTTTGTGGAAAGTAGAAGTTATAACTGATAAATTTGGATATTTGGCTGAGGAGATTCCTGAACAAGATGGCAAAAGGGAAGTGTGGTTTTTCTTTACTGCTTATAGTAAAATTCAGGTGGAAAGTGACAAACATAGAAATGAACTGTTCAACAAGAAATTAAAAATTAAATATTTCGAAATTTCTATTGTAAAATCTAAGAGAGCATGCCTGGGAACTGCCACCAAGGATGTGGCTGCACATTGTTTTTGCTAAAGAGATTAGTCCTGTGACTGATGGATCTAATCAACAACCTTAGCAGAAACCCTGTCAGCTCAGACTGAAAGCAGCGATAGAGAGAGGATAAAATGAAGGAAAGTTGTCTACCTCCTAGAATTCTACAGGCAGAAAACAGAACAATGGGGCTATTTGGTTGCAAAAATCTGTTGTTTTTCAGGAAAAGGAAGGCACCATCCCAAGAGTAGTTTAGAGACCAACAGAACTGTTGGGAGGCTCATGGGGAGCAAGGCTACCACTTCCTCAGTTACAAAGTGTGGGGCCATCTACTTCTAGGTTCAAAGAGTGGAGTTACTGCCTAGGTTTCAAAGAGTGGGTAACCACCACCTCAGTTCTAGTGGGCTGGGAGAATGGAGCTGCCCATGTTTGAGGGTTCGGGGCCACTTTTGCAATGTGCCGGAAAAACATAGGTGATGCCTTGAGCTGAGTGGACTAGACTCAGAATCCCTAGAGGAGGACAAATGTCCAGAGTCCCGAGTAACCATAACCCCACTCTGTGAAACATAGGTTTCTTAAAAGAGTACAGAGAGAGGGGCCATTGTCCTTATGTGCCTGGAAAACAGAGGATTATTTTCAAGCTTAAGAGCCTACGAGGATTGCTTTGGTGGATTTTAGACTTCCTTCATATCCCTGACCTCTTATTTTCCTATTTGGAGTGGGATTGACTGCTTTATACCTAGTTCACCATTGAACTTTGGAAGCAGATAAAGTACAATAACTTTTGTTCCAGGTTTCAGAAATCCACAGATGAAAAGAAATTTTGCCACAGGATGGAACACACACAGAGTCTCGCCCATTTTTGTTTGAGATCATGCAGAAAATGGGAATTTGGATTTTGAATTGATACTGGAATGGGTTAATGGGGGATTATGTCATGTTGTTGTTAGGTGCCATCAAGTTGGTTCTGACTCATAGCCACCCTGCATACAATGGAACTAAACATTGCCCGGTCCTGCGCCTTCCCCACAATTGTTGCTATATTTGAGTCCATTGTTGCAGTCATTGTGTCAATTCATTTCATTGAGGGTCTTCTTCTTTTCTCTTGACCCTCTACAAGGCATGATGTCATTCTTCAGGGACTGATCCTTGTTGATAGATAACATGTCCAAAGTACATAAGATGAAGTCTCACCACACGCACTTCTAAGGAGCATTCTGGTTGCGCTTCTTCCAAGGCAGATCTGTTCATTTTTTTTCTGGCAGTCCATGGTATATCCAATATTCTTTGCCAACACCGTAGTTCAAATGCTTCAATTCTTCTTTGGTCTTCCATATTCATTGTCCAGCTTTCACATGTATATGAGGTGAATGGAAATATCATGGCTTGGGTCAGGTGCACCTTAGTCTCCAAGGTGACATTTTTTATTTTTAGCACTTTAAAGAGATCTTTTGCTGCAGATTTGGCCAATGCAATATGTCCTTTGATTTCATGACTGCTGCTTGCATGGGCGTTGAATGTGGGTCTAAGTAAAATGAAATCCTCGACAACTTCAGTTGTTTCTTCGTTTATCATTTTGTTGCTTATTGGTCCAGTTGTGAGGATTTTTGTTTTCTTTATGTTGAGGTGTAATCCATACTGAAGACTGTAATCTTTGAACTTCAGTAAATGCTTCAAGTTCTCTTCACTTTCGGCAAGCCAGGTTATGTCATCTGCATATTGCAGGTTTTTAATGAGTCTTCCTCCAATCCTGATGCCATGTTCTTCTTCATGTAGTCCAGCTTCTTGGATTATTTGCTCAGCATACAGATTGAATAAGTATGGTGAAAGAATACAACCCTAATACACACCTTTCCTGACTTTAAGCCACACAGAATCTCCTTGCTCTTTGTCTATATACAGAATCCACAGGAGCAAAATTAAGTGTTCTGAAATTCCCACTCTTTGTAATGTTATTGATAATTTGCTATGATCCACCCAATCGAATGCCTTTGTACAGTCAATAAAATATAAATAAACATCATTATGAAATTCTCTGCTTTCAACACGATCCATCTGACATCAGCAGTGATATCCCTTGTTCCATGTTTTCCTCTGAATGCAGCTTGAATTTTCAGCAGTTCTCTGTTAACTTACTGCTACAACCATTTTTGAATGATTTTCAGCAAAATTTTACTTCTGTGTGCTATTAATGATACTGTTCGATAATTTCCACGTTCTGTTCAATCACCTTGCTATGTAATCAGAACAAATATGGATCTCTTCTAGTCTGTTAGCCAGATGTTTGTCTTCCAAATTTCTTGGCATAGATGAATAAATGCTTCCAGTCTTGCATCACCATAGGATGAATGTGTTTTGCACATGAGAAGAACATGAATTTTGGAGGGCTAATGAGTGGAATGTTCTGGATTCAATTGTGTCCTCACAAAATATATTTTGAAATTCTACCCCCGTACCTATGAGAATGACGTTGTTTGGAAATAGGAATTTTCATTTGTTATGTAAATGAGATCATACCAAGTTACATGGGTCCTAAACCAAATCATTTCTGAGTTATAAGAAGAGAGAAGACACAGAAACACATACGAGAGGAACACAGATGCCAGGGAATACCAAAGAATGCCAAAGGAAGTTAAGGAATGCCAAATCTCCAAGGATTGATGGCAATCACCGGCAACTTGTAGAGAGGTCTGTAGGAGGAAACAACATGGCCAACACCCTGATTTGGACTTAATTAGCCTTCAGAACTGTAAGAAAATACATTTTTATGTTTGAGAGTCACCCACTTCTGATATTTCTGTTACAGCAGTAGTAGGTAACCAGAAAATACCTGTTGCCGTCGAGTCAATTCCAACTCACAATGACCCTATGGAACAGAGTAGAACTGTCCCATAGGGTTTCCAAGTAGCAGCTGGTGGATTCAAACTGCTGACCTTTTGGTTACAGCTGAACACTTAACCACTGGTGCCACCAGGCCTCCAACCAGACAATACCCATACCCATTGCTGTCGAGTGGATTCCAACTCATAGCAACCCTATAGGAAATAGAACTGCCCCGTAGAGTTTCCAAGGAGTGCCTGGTGGATTTGAACTGCCGGCCCTTTGGTTAGCAGCTGCAGCACTTAACCATTATGCCACCAGGTTTTCCAACCAGACAATAGGGTATATATAATGGTGTGAGAGTGTTTTTTTAAAATAAAAAGTGAAATGTAGACTGATTAATTATCTAGTCAAATCTTTTAGTAATATTGTGTGTGCAGATTTTCCTCAGGGGGGGAAATACTTGACTGAATGAAAGAGGAATGAATGTATGTCTGTCATAGAATTCTTGGCACAAAAAGAGTGTAATTTATATATGTTGCTCACAGAATTCTGCCCTGAAACATTATACTTAAAATGATATATGAGGGCTAAATAGAGAGTGGACTGAACAACATTCAAGAAAAGCAAATTACGTGTATAAAGTCATTAGGGTAAGGAAATTGTAAAAGTGATTTGAGAAAATAAAGACCAGTGTGATCAGTGGTTAAGTAGAGAGAGTTTCCTGTTTGATTCTTTTTTGAACTGCAACATTGTATGTAGCATGTATTATTAATGATAAAATGTAAAAAAAAAAGACCGTCATAAGTGTGGTTCGTCGCAACTCAAATACTTCATAACTTGTGGCCTATGTATAATTAAATAATTGAATAAATACATGAATAGGCAAAACTCCAATGCAGAAAAATTTCAAGTAATTTATGCAGCTACTCCGCCCTGGAAATGGTAGAGCATAACTCCCCACTCCTTAAATTTGGCTGTCCATACTGACTTTCTTCTCAAAAATATAATGTGGAAAGGGGGGGAAAAGTAACTTATAGTAGAGAAATCTAATAAACACTATCTCTGCCAGAGGATGAAGATTAGTATTAACAAATGTGATAAGTCATATTGAATGTATATACACTTGATATAATGTGATGAGAATGGCATCTCCTCCCTAAGACCTCATGACGCCAGTATAACCATGGAAAAAACACTAAATAATCTCAGCTGAGGAGCATTCTCCAAAATGCCTGACTGGCACTGCTCAAAAATGCCAAGGTTATCAAAAACAAGGAAGATCTAGAAGATGTCACAAACAGAGGTGCCTAAGGAGACATGACTACTAAATATAATGTGGTATCTTGGATGGAATCAGGAGACAGAAAAAGACAGTAAATAAAAACTAAGATAATCTGAATAAAATATGAAATAAGATATAATTAATGATTATTCTCAACATTAGATTATTAATTGTGACAAATGTATCATACTAATATAAGATGCCAATAAAATGGAAATTTAGTTTCAGGGTACACAGAACTCTCTGTGTACTATATTCACAACTTCTCTGTAAATCCAAAGCTATGCTAAAATGACTGGTATATTTTTAAAAATGGAAAAGCAGTGACAAAATTGCTAAAAACATGGAACCTACTAAGTTTGTTTGAGTAATGAAGGAGAGAAATGAGAGTGGTCCGCACTAGTAGTGTTATATAAATAGAGTTGGAAAAATGCAAGTGTCATAAAAAAGCATTTTGGAAATAAAATTAATGACAGACTGGATGTGTAGGGTGCTAACAGAAAGGGGGAAAGAGGAAGATAATTTGAATGTTTTTGACTGATTATATATTTTACTCTCCTAAAATGAGTGACTTTAAAGAGCAGAAATGTATTTTCTCACAGTTTAGAAGCCTAGAGATCTGAACTCAGAGCACTGTCTATAGGGGCTCTCTGTCAGCTCTGGGGGAAGATCCTAGTCTCTTTCATCTTCTGTTACCTTAGCCTTCCTCTGCCTTTGGCAATCTTCATGTGGCATCTATATTCTCCCCATTTGTGCTTTCTTGTCTCTGTGTCTATGATCCTTCTTTCAACTCAGAAGTGATGAGGTGTAGCACAAACCCTACACTAATAAGTCCTCGTTAAGAAAACACTATTCTCAAATGAGATTACATCCACAGCTGTAAAGTTTAGGATTCCAATACAAATTTTTGGGGGGACACAATTTAACCCATAACACAGCAATTGGAAACATTCAGATATTTCTTAGGTAATGGTATAATCCACAAAGAAAGTGCTTTCCTTATATTTTGCCCTGCTAAATGAAGTTTTTTTTTTTTAATAAAAAAAGTGCAGATCCTCTTGCATTTCTATTCTCCTTATTTTTACTCTGGTCCCTGGGTGGTGCAAGTGGTTTGCTCTAGACTTCTCACCTAAAGGTTGCCAGTCAGTGCTATGGAAGAAAGGCCTGGTGATCTGCTTCTGTATGATCTGCATCACCAAAGGTACATGTAAGTACAATTTACGTTTTTCACCTCTGGGGTTTCTTGGGAGGCTTTTTTCACACTTACAGTACTTACTGGCATCTGAGAGGGGAGACTCTGTTTTGTACAGAAGGATGTATGTTGACAGTAAAGTGGCAGGACGATAAACCTGTGACAGTTTTGTCCACATTCCACAATCGAAAGGATATCACTGTTTTCAGAAGAAAGAAGAAAAATGGTTCCTCCTGTCCCTCGGGTGCCTCCTCAGTAATCCCCCACCTAAGAACAGTTGCAGAATCCAATGCAATTATGGGAGGAGTGGACCACTTTGACCTGAGGCACGAAAGGTATGCAATATAAAGACACTCTGTCAAATGATGGCATTGAATACTGTCATGGATCGAATTAAGTCCCCCCAAAAATGTGTGTATCAATTTGTCTGGGCCATGATTCCCAGTACTGTGTGATTGTCCTCCATTTTGTGATTGTAATTTTATGTTAAAGGGATCAGAGTGGGATTGTAACACCCTTACTAAAGTCACATCCTTGACCCAGTATAAAGAGAGTTTCCCTGGGGTGTGGCTTGCGCCACCTTTTACCTCTTGTAAGAGATAAAAGGAAACGGAAGCAAGCAGAGAGTTGGGGACCTCATACCACCAAGAAAGCAGCACCAGTCCTTTGGACCCGGGTTCCCTGCACTGGAGAAGCTCCCAGACCAAGGGAAGACGAATGCATCACAAGGACCTTCCTCCAGAGCCGACCGAGAGAACGCCTTCTCCTGGAGCTGACACCCCGAATTGGGACTTGTAGCCTACTAGACTGTGAGAGAATAAATTTCTCTTTGTTAAAGCCATCCACTTGTGGTATTTCTGTTAGAGCAGCACTAGATGACTAAGACAATTACTGTATTTCCTTATTGACCTTGGCATTGTAAACAGTTTTACAGTGTGGAACTATAACAACGAGGGCAGATGTGATCAACTGTTCTTCAGGATCACTGTCATTAGGCAGCTTACTGTGAACCAGGAAATAAAAACAAGAAGAAGACTCTCCTTTCTTGTCATAAAAAAGCCAGGAGTCAGTGGGGTGCCAAATAATGTCCAGCTCTGACAGGTTGGAAATCACTTACCTGTCAAGGGAACCAGAAGGCGATGCAGAGAAGGAAAAGCAGATTCAAACAATTATGTACAGCCAGTGCAAGGTGTCTTTATGTGTTTCCCCACGTTTTTCAAAACTTTCACTGGATAAAATAAAATTGCTAAGATAAAACGATTTTTTCCCTTCCTCACTCCATCTATGCTACCTCCAGAGGTCACTGGTACATATGTATACCAACGAAAATTTTAAAAAATCCATCATGCATAACAAAAAAAAACTATCAACACTCAATGATTCAGCATGCATTCCTTTAGTGAAAAAACATCACATCACCAAAAAAAATTACAAATATAAAATAATTCAGTCATGAAAGAGTTACAATCACGACAACTCTATAGATCAATAATACTCTGTAACACATGAGTTGGAATCGACTCAATGGCAAGGGATTTGGTTGTGTGGTTTTTATTATTACTTATGTTCACTTGTTCATGGATAGTTTCATGCTTTCTGAATCTGTCTACCTACCTATCTCTCCATCCATCCATCTAATCTTTTCTTCTCTCTGGCTTTCCCTGTTTTGTTTTGTTTACTTTCACTCCAGCTGAAGACAGAAGATAAACAGACTGTATATATCAGGAAAATGTCTATATTTCTGTGTATCTCTCTTAGATGATCCTCTCTTTCTAAATCTTATTTAATCTTATACCTTAAGATTAGAAATTGTACACCGAACACAGGAGTGAGTTTATGTGTATGTGTATCCTCATGTCATGACGAATGTTATAATTAGGCATTACATTTTTTAATTTAAAAATATTCATCAATAACATTTTTCTTTATTAAGCAAAAAGCCATTTATGATACAGTATTAAGCTATAACTGTCTAGAACATTGTGAATATAGTTATTAAAATGTCGCATTACATATATCGCTTTTGAAAAGCTAATAATCTCAGGATAATTATTTTACTCTGCATGAAATTGTGATGACGAATAAATGAGATACTGTAGGCAGAATATTTAGTCCATTGTCTAGATGTAGTAATAGCTAAAAAGGTTTGCACAATTCTCATTATTAGCCAAGTCACACTTTATTAAATATAAGGAGAGCTCATTTATTTCATTTGCTCTGTACTTGGCACTCTTAAAACTTCTCAGTTGCAACATTTTTAATGAAAATGAACTTTGTGATCTTTGATACATCTGTTACTTTTACCAACAAAGATAACACTTTTAAGTCACTAGTTAAAATATGTAAATATTTCATTAAAAGACTTGGTGCAGGGTTCTTTGTCCATAGTCAGCCCTCACATGCTTGTAATTACTCTATTAAGTAAAACCAAAGCATGTTTTAACATGGTTGAATGTTTTATATGTACTTTAATACAAATGATGTATACATAAATATATGTACATACATATATGCATATCTATTTATCTATCTACCTATCTCACATGAGAGATAGACGGATGGTAGGTAGGTAGGTAGACAGATAGATAGATAGACCAATGGATAGATATTACCATAGGTTATATTATAGGTTACTATAAATGGTGGTTATCAATCCTGTTTTCAGATGGAGTTTCTTAAAAATGTATGTTTGGATGTCTCCAAGGAAAGAAATTATTGTCAGAAGAGTAACCTGAAAAAGAAAGAGTGGGCAGGCAGAAATAGGTGGGATAGTGTTAGAAAAAAATGAGAGAAATAGCTATATGATGCTCTCCATGAACCTCCCATTCCACATCAGAATTTATATTTTCTGAAATCATTTTTTAATGAAACATAACATTATAAATACAATCGAAAACAATGATTAAAGATTATCTTATACTTTTCTTTTTACATTAAAAGTAAAGTAATAATGAATGTTACATTATGAGCAATTTTTTTAACTGATTTTACATGATTTGCTTGTTTTTGAGATTGTAAAATAAAATGAAGTTAGGTAAGCAAACTCTGCTTTGGAACAATATTCCAATATGAAAAGAAACCAAACCCATTGCTACTGAGTCGATTCTCACTTATAGCAACCCTATAGGACAGAGTAGAAATGCCCTATATGGTTTCCAAGGTTTCCAAGGAGCACCTGGTGGACTCAAACTGCTGACCTTTTGATTAGCAGCCATAGCTCTTAACCACTATGCCACCAGGGTTTCCGTTCAAATATGAGGCATTCGATATTTGTACTATGACTATTTGTGTTTTAATGAGTGATATTATTAAGGTTAGCACACAAAGTATTATCCATAATCAGTAATGAAGTTTATAAGAAAGTATTATATTAAATTGAAACGTTAATATTGAAATGTGAGGAAATATATATGTCATTTAATTAATTATATTTATCTCTGTAAAATAAACTGGAGTGAATTAGACTAAATCAATTATGAACTGTGTAATTAATATATAGTCACACCTATACAACGACATATGCTAAGTTAATTATTTATTTCATAGATGGGCTTTTTGAAGGCATGTATCAAATCAATAAACATTTTCAAAAACTATTTTTATCTCCAAAAGGTCATAGATGAATTTTAGCGTATTTTGGGGAAAAAATCTTATGTCAATTTTTAAAGAGTTTACACATACCCATCTATCAAAAGAAGAATTTGGGAACACAGATTGCATAAATCATATGAGTTTGTGACAAGTTGCCCATACTTTATGTATACTCTTCAGGAAATTCAGACATAACCACTTTTGTTGAGTCAATTCTGACTCATAGCAACCCTATAGGACAGAATAGAACTGCGTACGGTTTCCAAGGTTGTAAATCTTTATGGAAGCAGACTGCCACATCACTCTATTGTGGATCAGCTGATGGGTTGGAAATGTGGACCTTTTGTTTCAATCACTTTAACCACTGAGAGACCAGGGATCCTTTAATTCAGGTATCGACCATGTAGGACAGAGTAGAACTGCCCCCATAGAGTTTCCAAGGAGCTGCTGGTGGATTCGACCTGCTGACCTTTTGGTTAGTAGCCGAGCTCTTAACCACTGTGCAACCAGGCCTCCAATTCAGGTATAGACACCATAAAAAGGAAACAAAAAATGTAAAAATAAATTGAAATAGCTATAAAACATTCTCTTCTGTAAATATAAAATAATGGATGCGTTTTTAATATTGGAAACCATTAAATTTGTTTAATCTTATAAAACATTTTGGATTAAAATATAAATTCATCAAAAGCCAGAAATTTTACTTGTAAATTCTATCAAATAAAAGAACTCATTTGGGACATTAAGAAGAAAAAAAAAAATAGTTGAATGAAAGTATTTCTGATTTTCTTATACGTAAAAACTAGATGTCTAAAGCATTATATGTGGCTATGTTGATGAGTAATTGTGTTAAAATTATTTTATAGACAAATTAATGCAGCTCATGATATTAAATTGTCAATCTATTCTCGTCTATTCTGAAACATGGAAAATAGCCATTGAATCAGTTCTGAATCAAAGTGACCCTACATATAACAGAACAAAACACTGCCCAGACCTGAGCCATCTTCACAATCATTGCTATGTTTTGAGTCCATTGTTTCAGCCACTGTGTCAATTCATCTCTTGAGGATCTTTCTCCTTTTCAATGACCCTCTGCTTTACTAAGCATGATGGTCTTCTCCAGGAACTGATCCCTCCTGATAACATGTCCAAAGTATGTGAGACAAAGTCTTGTCATCCTTGCCTCTAAGGAGCATTCTGGCTGTACATCTTCCAAGACAGATTTGTTTGTTCTTATGGCCAAAAACCCATTGCCTTTGAGTCAATTCTGACCCATAGTGAACCTATAGGACAGAATAGAACAACCCCATAGGTTTTCCAAGGAGTGGCCGGTGGATTCGAGCTGCTGACCTTTTGCTTAGTAGCCTGAGCTCTTAACCACTGCACCACCAGCAGTCCATGGTATAGTCAATATTCTTTACCAACACCATAATTCAAATGCATCAATTATTCTTTGGTCTTCCTTATTCAGTGTCCAGCTTTTGCATGCATATGAGATGATTGAAAATACCATGGCTTGAATCTGGTGCACCTCAGTCCTCAAAGTGACATCTTTGTTTTTTAACACTTTATGGAGGTCTTTCGCAGCATATTTGCCCAATGCAATCCATTGCACAAGTCTTTTGTCCTGCTTCTGTGGGTTTTCAGATGTTGTGAATTTTTATAGTCATTTTAAGGGATATTTAGTTCATAGTTTGTTTTGGATATTTATTTAAGAAGAAAAGAGAATACATTCTACAAAGGACACTTGTGAATGAATCCCAGTCACACGTGTGAGTGCTGTATTTCCTATACCAAACATCTGTTTAGGTGGTTAACAAGCAAGGTTGTCTTTAGTGTGTTTCATGTGAACTCTCCAGAAGCGGTAATATTGTTCTTTTCTTTTTTTACTATTTTTCTTACTGTAGTTGAAAAAAATGAAGTTTTAATCTGTCATCTGGGGATTAAGCTTAACCACAGATCTTTCTTTTAGAAGGGGAGAATCACTTATCCTAATGAATAAATGTTCTGCTGATATAAGGTTTTCACTAGCTAAATCTTTTCAGAAGTACACTGCCCAGTTGTTCTTCCTAGTCTGTCTTAGTCTGGAAGTTCTGCTGAAATCTGTCCTCCATGAGTGATTTTGCTGCTATTTGAATATCAGTGGCATAGCTTCCAGCATCACAGCAACACGCAAGCCCCCACGGTATAACAAACTGGCAGACATGTTGTTGTTTTTGCTGAAGATCATTCAAAAGCAGCTGCAGCAGAGTATCTATAGGCAACTGCCAGAAATTCAAGCTAGATTCAGAAGAGGACTCAGGACCAGGGATATCTTTGCTGATGTCAGATGTATCCCGGCTGAAGGCAAAGAATACAAGAAAGATATTTACCTGTGTTTTATTGACTTTGCAAAAACATTCAGCTGTGTGGATCATAACAAATTATGGATAACATTGCAAAGAATGGGATTCCAGAACACTTAATTGTGCTCATGAGGAACCTGCACATAGATCAAGGCAGTCATTCAAACAATCCCCATTCAATCAAGGGGATAATGCATGGTTTAAAGTCAGAAAATGTGTGTGTCCGGGTTGTATCCTTTCACCATACCTATTAAATCTGTATGCTGAGCAAATAATCTGAGAAACTGGACTGTATGAATAAGAACGGGGCATCAGGATTGGAGGAAAGCTCGTTAACAACCTGCGTTAGGCAGATGACACAATTTTGCTTGCTGACAGTGAAGAGGACTTGAAGAACTTACTGATGAAAATCAAAGCCTTCAATATGGATCACTCCTCAACAGAAAGAAAACAAAAATCCTCACAACTGGACCAGTAAGCAACATCATGATAAAAGGGGAAAAGATTGAAGTTGTCAAGGATTTCATTTTACTTGGATCCACAATCAACACCCATGGAAGGAACAGTCAAGAAATCAATAGACTCATGGTTTTGGACAAATCTGCTGCAAAAGACCTCTTTAAAGTGTTTAAAAGCAACGATGTCACCTTGAAGACTAAGGTGCGCCTGACTCAAGCCATGGTGTTTTCAATTGCCTCCTGTACATGTGAAAGCTGGACGATGAATAAAGAAGACTGAAGAATTGACGCCTTTGAATTGTGGTGCTGGAGAAGAATATTGAATATACCATGGACTGCCAAAAGAATGAACAAATCTGTCTTGGAAGAAGTACAACCAGAATGCTCCTTAGAAGCAAGAATGGGGAGACTACCTCTCACATACTTTGGACATGTTATCAGGAGGGATCAGTCCCTGGAGAAGGATTTACATCATGCTAGGTAAAGTAGAGGGTCAGTGAAAAAGAGGAAGACCCTTAAAGAGATGGACTGACACAGTGGCTGCAACAATGGGTTTAAGCATAACAACGGTTCTGAGGATGGCACAGGACTGGGCAGTGTTTCGTTCTGTTTTACATAGGTTCGCTACGAGTCAGAACTGACTCGATGGCACCTAACAACAACCACAACAGTGAAAAAATATTTGTGAGTTTTCAGTGCTCAACTTAATGGTCATACAGTTTTCAGTATTGAGAATTCCCTCCTAAAATGGAGATTAACCCATTTTTTTGTGCTACTATGTCTTTATGGCAAATATATATACATAATAGAAATATTTTCTTCAAAGGATAGAAATAAATTTTGCAAAATATGATTTCCTATGAAAGATTTAAAGACTCTATACTGTTAATATAAACAAAAAGATATGTAAATCTTATGTAATAAAAAGTTTCCTTTTTATATGTAAATATTGTATATTATGGTTTAATATTAATCTATGAGAGATAATGATCTATTCCGGTCAAATATTCCTCATACAGAGAGGCCAAAACAAAATAATTTTTAAATAAATAATTGTTTCGAAAGTCACATCATATACTTTTAAATTCTGGTTAAAGTTACTAATGGTCTCGGAAACTTTTTTGTTTTCCTTTTATTGACTTGAGGTGATTTTTAAAATTAGACTCATTCTTTTTTTTACAGTATGAGTTAAACACTGCTGTCTAGACTCCTGGAAACCCTGGTAGCTTAGTGGTTAAGAGCTATGGCTGCTAACCAAAAGGCTGGCAGTTCCAATCCATGAAGCAGTCCTAGAAATCCCTATGGGGCAGTTCTACTGTGTCCTGTAGAGTTGCTACGAGTCAGAATTGACTTAATAGCAACAGGTTTGTTTGTTTCTGATATAGACTCCTAGGCATTTGCACTCTTATTTTTATAACCATTCTTTATGCAAAATTGCATAATGAAATGGATTTTAAATACTATCACTATCATTATCTGTAAACTTTTGTTATTCAATATCCTAACAAAATCACAAGTAAACACTACCTTAAACGTTCTCTACTTTCAAACATTTTGTTCAAGTATTGTTGTTAGGTGCCCTCCAGTCAGTTCTGACTAATAGTAACCCTATGTACAACAGAACGAAACACTGCCTGGTCCTGAATCATCCTCACAATTGTTGCTATGATTGAGCCCCTTGTTGAAGTCACTTTGTTAAATGCATCCCATCTAGGCTCTTCCTCTTTTTTGCTGACCATCTAACTTACCAAGCATGATGTCCTTCTCCAAGGACTGGTTCCTCCTGATAACTTGCCCAAAATACTTGAGAGGAAGTCTTGCCAGCCTAGCTTCCAAAGAGTACTTTGGTTGTACTTCCAAGATAGATTTATTTTTTCTTCTGGGAGTCCATGCTGTATTCAATATTCTTGGCCAACACCACAGTTCAATTTTTCTTTGGCCTTTCTTATTCATTGTCAAGTTTCCCATGCATGTGAGGCGATTGAAAATACCATTGTCTTGGTCAGCCACACTTTATTTCTCAAAGTGACATCTTTGCTTTT
The DNA here is from genome assembly GCF_000243295.1 of Trichechus manatus latirostris. Taxonomy (NCBI): domain Eukaryota; kingdom Metazoa; phylum Chordata; class Mammalia; order Sirenia; family Trichechidae; genus Trichechus; species Trichechus manatus. The sequence goes on along the minus strand of NW_004444060.1, from coordinate 503,280 downwards.
CCACACTTGAAAAAGGTCTTTTGCAACAGAATTGCCCAATGCAATATGTCCTTTGATTTTTTGACTGCTTCTTCCATGGGCATTGATTGTGGATCCAAGTAAAATGAAGTGTTCTGGAATTCCCATTCTTTGCAATGTTATCCATAATTTGTTATGTTCCACACAGTCGAATGCCTTTGCATAGTCAATAAAACACAGGTAAACATCTTTCTGGTATTCTCTGCTTTCAGCCAGGATCCATCTAACATCAGCAGTGCCATTCCTCCTTCCTTGTCCTCTTCTGAATCCAGCCTGAACTTCTGTCGGCTCCCTATGGATGCACTGCTGCAATTATTTTTGAATTACCTTCAGCAAAATTTTACTTGTGCTCGATATTAATGGTATCGTTCAATGATTTCTGCATTCTGTTGGATTACCTTTCTTTGGAATGGGCAGAAATATGGATCTCTTCCAGTCCATTGGCCAGGTTGCTATCTTCCAAATTTCTTAACATAGTTGAGTGAGCACCTCCAGCACTTTATCCTTTTGTTGAAACATCTCAATTGGTATTCCATCAGTTCCTGAAGCCTTGTTTTTCACCAATGTCTTCAGTGCAGCTTGGACTTCTTCCTTCAATACAATTGTTTCTTCATCATATTCTACCTCCTGAAATGGTTGAACGTTAACTAATTCTTTTGGGTACAGTGACTCTGTGTATTCCTTCCATCTTCTTTTGATGCTTTCTGCATCTTTCAGTTTTTTGCCCATAGAATCCTTCAAAATTACAACTCAAAGCCTGAATTATTTTTTCAGTTCTTTCAGCCTGAGAAATGCCAAGCATATTCTTCCCTTTTGGTTTTCTAACTCCAGGTCTTTGCAAATGTCATTAAAATACTTTACTTTGTCTCCTTGAACCACTCGAAATCTGTTAAGCTCTTTTACTTTATCATTTCTTCCATTCTCTTTAGCTACTCTACATTCACTAACAAGTTTGAAAGTTTCTTTTGACATTCATTTTGATTTTATCTTTGTCTTCTGTCTTTTTAATGACCTTTTCCTTTCTTCGTGTATGATGTCCTTGATATCATCTCACAACTCCTCTGGTCTTCAGTCATTAGTGTTTAATGCATCAAATGTATTCTTGAGATGGTCTCTAAATTCAGGTGGGATATACTCAAGGTCAAACTTTGGTTCTCTGAACTTTTTCTAATTTTCTTCAGCTTCACCTTGAACTTACATGTGAGCAATTGATGGTCTGTTCTGCAGTCGGTCCCTAGCATTGTTCTGACTGATATTGACCTTTCCATTATCTATGCCCACAGATGTAGTCGATTTGATTTCTGTGTTTTCCATCCTGTAAGATCCACATGTATAGTCAATGTTTATATTGTTGATAAATTGTATTAGCAATGAGTAAGTCGTTGGTTTTGCAAAATTCTATCATGTGATCTCCAGCATCATTTCTATCATCATGGCCATATTTTCTAATTTTGATCCTCCTTCTTTGTTTCCAGCTTTCCCATTCCAACTACTATTAATTATCAATGCATGTTTATTGCATGTTTGATGAATTTATGACTGCATAAGGTGCTAAAAATCTTCAATTTCCTCATTTTTGGCATTAGTGGTTGATATGTAATTTTGAATAATAGTTGTATTAACTGGTCTTCCTTGTAGGTATATGGATATTATCCTATCACTGACAGTGTAGTACTTCAGAGTAGATCTTAAAGTGTTCTTTTTAATGATGAATGCAACACCATTCCTCTTTAATTTGTCATTTCCAGCAGAGTAGACCATAAGATTGTCCTATTCAAAATGTCCAATGCCAGTCCATTTCAGCTCATTAATGCCTAGGATATTGATCTTATGCATTCTATTTCATTTTTAATGATGTCCAATTTTCCTAAATTCATACTTTGTACTTTCCATGTTCCAATTATTAATCAATATTTGTAGCTGTTTCTTCTTATTTTGAGTCATGCCACCTCAGTAAATAAGGTCCTGAAAGCTTTACTCCACATGCATCTCTAAGATTGACCCAACTTTGAGGAGGCAGCTCTTCCCCAGTCTTATTTTGAATGGCTTTCAACCCCAGGGGCTCATTTTCTGGCACTATATCAGACAATGTTTTGCTACTAATCGTAAGGTTTTAATTGGCTAATTTTTTTCAGAAGTAGATCCACAGGTTCTTCTTCCTAGTCTGTCTTAGTCTGGAAGCTCAGCTGAAACCTGTCCACCATGAGTAACCCTGCTTGTATTTGAAATACTGGTAACATAGCTTCCAGCATCACAGCAACACACAAGCCAACACAGTACAACAAACTGACAGATATGAAGTGGCTATTCATATATAATTTTCATAAAAATATGACATGAATAAGAAATAAAGAGCCTCTTATAAGGTTTTTTTTTTGTTTTTTATTTTATTATTTATGTAAACTAATTTCATGTGTATTAGTACATAAAATAATTTGTAATTTAAACATTAAAATATTATTTTACAGTATATTTACAACTATGTTATTCTCTCAATTTTGCTTACATCCCTCAATTTTATTATATCATGTATGAAAGTGTTGACTATTCTCTCTAGACAAGAATAATTATATACTTAAGTAAAATAAAAATGAAACTTGGCTTCAATGCTTGGATCATTCAGCTATTTAGCTGATAAAACAATCATGTAATCCGTAAATACACAGTGAATACTAATTGTTTTTCATTTTTCAACAGGAGAATAAAAGTAGATTTCTTGTTAACTTATACTTCTGACAAACCAGTGCTCCAGTTGAATATTTTAGGAAGCTGCAGTTTGGCTTGTTAGGAGTCTGGAAGGAAAAATAAGATCAATACTTGTCACAGTGGGAGATACTTTACTGTCAGCGGAACGTTGTAATATAGCACTAAGGATTAAAAAAAAAAAAAAGTACATGAACATTTCTCAGCTTGGTCTTATGTAATGAGCAGGCTTCTATTAAGAAAACTAAATCATTTTTCCTGAGACTTTAATGCCCAGATCAAAGAGTTTAAGTGTCACTTAGTAGTTCCAATTTCTATATTTAGTCTACTTTTAGAAACTAGACATGTAAGATATGCCAAATGTTTTGATGAGTTTGTGACATACTGCCCATACACTATGTATATTGTTCAAGCAATTCTTAGTGGTAGGAAAGAAACTCAAAGACCCTAAACATTTTAAATTTTAATATTTTAATATCCTGTAGGCAAAGGGTATCTGATGGTTATTTTTTTCTTATTTCCTTCCTTCTTTTAAAAAAAATACCCAGTTTTTCACACTTTGTGTCTGTATATAACTTGTGAATTCTAGTAAATATATCCATGGTTGTTTATGGGTGGGCTAGTTTTTAAAACTCATGTGGTTTGTCTTATCAACATGTTTTTCTGGCTTATTTAATGTAGTAATAAAAATAAGGGTTGGGATTGCACTCACAAGTAGGTCACCAAGTCAGTTGGAAGTGGTCGCTAAGGGTGAAGGAAATCAGAAATTAATAGTACAGGAGATCCACTCCTGGCATGACAGCATGAAGAGTTCCACTGACCCATTCACCTTTGAATGTGGTGAAAACTATATAAGACAAATACCATTTAAGTACTCTGAAAATGGTCCTAAGAACAAACGGTAAGTTTAAAAAAAAATCTATGAAAGAACATCTATGAAAATTCAGTAATAAAGGCAAGAATCTGTGGTATTAGAACCAAGACTGTTTTCCCCCCCCTTGTGATTTGCTCCTGTAACAATTAGAGCCTAGACAGCCCTAAGGGGCAGTTCTACTCTGTCACATGGAGTCGCTATGAGTCAAAATTGACTCAACAGCACCAAACAACACCTAAAACCATATACAAAAATAATTTAAAATGGCTCAACATCCTAAAATAAGAGCTAAAGCTCTAAAACTCATAGAAGAACACATAGACATAAATCTTCATATCCTTGGATTTGGCTAAGAATTCTTAGATACAACACCAAAAGCATGAGCAAGTAAAGAAAAAAAAATAGATAAATTGAACTTCGTAACGACCCTATGTACAACAGACGAAATACTGCCTGGTCCTGCGCCATCCTCATGATTGTTATTATGCTTGAGACCATTGCAGCCACTGTGTCAATCCATCTCATTGAGGATCTTCCTCTTTTTCGTTAACCCTCCACTTTACCAAGCATGATGTCCTTCTCCAGGGACTGGTCCTTCCTGATAAAAAAAGCCATTGCTGTCCAGACAATTCTGACTCATAGTAACTCTACAGAACAGAGGAGAACTGCTTTATAATGTTTCCAAGGTGCTGCTTGTGGATTTGAACTGCCCACTTTTAGGTTAGCAGTCATGCCTCGCCATAGCTCCCAACCACTGCACAACCAGGACTCTAGTCCTTCCTGATAACATGTTCAAAAAACGTGAGACAAAGTCTCATAATACTCACTTCTAAGGAGTATTTTGGCTGTACTTCTTCTAAGACAGGTTTGTTCATTCTTTTGGCAGTCCATGGTGTATTCAATATTCTTTGCCAATACCACAACTCAAAGGCGTCAATTCTCCTTAGGTCTTCCTTATTCATTGTCCAGCATTCCCATGCATATGAGGCAATTGAAAACACCATGGCTTGGATCAGGCACACGTTAGTCTTCAAAGTGACATCTTCGCTTTTTAACACTTTAAAGAGGTCTTTTGCAGCAGATTTGACCAATGCAATGCATTGTTTGATTTCTTGACTGCTGCTTCCATGGGTATTGATTGTGGATTCAAGTAAAAGGAAATCCTTGACAACTTCCATATTTTCTCTGTTTATCAGGATGTTGCTTATTGGTCCAGTTGTGAAGGTTTTGTTTTCCTTCTGTTGAGGTATAATCCATACTGAAGGCTGTAGTCTTTGATCTTCCTCAGTAAGTGCTTCAAATCCTCTTCACTTTCAGCAAGCTAGGTTGTGTCATCTGCATAACACAATAAAGATTAAAACCTAGGAAACCCTATGGAGTAGTTCTACTCTGTCATTTACAGTCCCTATAATTTGAAATTTACTGGACAGAACACAACAAAAGCAACATATATATGTTGTTTTTTTTTTTGTGTGTGTGTGTGTCGTTGGAACATTCTCACTCATAGCAAGAGAAGATAAAGTAAAGTATTATAATAAAATATACAAAGACCTGGAGTTAGAAAATCAAAAGGAGGAAAATGCTTGGCATTTCTCAAGCTGAAAAAACTGAAGAAAAAATTCAAGCCTTGAGTTGCAATATTGAAGGATTTTATGGGCAAAATATTGAACAATGCATGAAGCATCAAAAGACGATGAAAGGAATATACAGAGTCACCACACCAAAAAGAATTGGTCAACATTCAACTATTTCAGGAGTTAGCATATGATCAGAGACCAATGATACTGAGGGAAGAAGTCGAAGCTGCACTGAAGGCATTGGTGAAAATAAAAGGCTCCAGGAATAGACAGACTACCAGTTGAGATGTTTCAACAAATGGATGCAATGCTGAAAGTGCTTACTTGTCTAAGTCAAGAAATTTGGAAGACAGCTACCTGATCAACTGACTGAAAGATACCCATATTCATGCCCATTCCAAAGAAACATGATCCAACAGAATATGGAAATCATCAAACAATATCACCAATATCACATGCAAGTAACATTTTGCTAACAGTAAATCAAAAACATTTACAGCTGTGCATTGACAGAGAACTGTGAGAAATTCAAACAGGGCTCAGAAAAGAACACACAAAGAGGGATATCACTGCTGATATCAGATGGGTCTTCGTGGAAAGAAGATAACACTAGAAAGATGTTTACCTGTGTTTTATTGACAATGCAAAGGCATATGACTGTATAGTTCATCAAAAATTATTTAATTGTGAAGAATGGGAATTCTAAAGCACTTAATTGTGCTCGTGTGGAATGTGGAACCTGTACATAGTCCAAGAGGCAGTCATTCAAACAGAGCAAGGTGATACTGTATGGCTTAATATCAGGAAATGTGTGTGTCAGGGTTATATCCTTTCACCATACTCATTCAATCTGTATGCTGAACAAATAATCTAATAAGCTAGACTATATAAAAGGGAACATGGCATCAGGATTGGATGAAGACTCATTTCCAACCTGCGATATGCAGATGACACAACCTCGCTTGCTGAAAATGAAGAGGACTTGAAGCACTTATTGATGATGATCAAAGACCACAGCCTTCGCTATGAATTACACCTCAACATAAAGAAAGCAAAAATCCTCACAACTGGACTAATAAGCAACATCAAGATAAACAGATTATATTGAAGTTGTCAAAAATTGCCCATGGAAGCAACGGTCAAGAAATCAAACGAAGTATTGCATTGGACAAATCTGCTGTGAAAGACCTCATTAAAGTGTTAAAAAGCAAAGATGTTCCTTTGAAGACTAAGGTGCGCCTAACCCAAGCCATGGTACTTTCAATTGCCTCATATGCATGGAAAAGTAGGACTAGGGATAAGGAATACTGAAGAATTTATGTGTTTAAATTATTGTGTTGGTGAATAATATTGAATAAAACATGGATTGCCAAAAGAATAAAGAAATCTGTCCTGGAAGAAGTACAGCCGGAATATTCCTTAGAAGAGAGGATGGTGAGACTTTTTCTCACATGCTTTGGACATGTTATCATGAGAGACCAGTCTCTGGAGAAGGACATAATTCTTGGTAAAGTAGATGGTCCGCAAGAAAGAAGACCCTCAATGACATGGATAGACACAGTGGCTACATCCATGGGCTCAAACACAACAACAATAATGAGGATGGCACAGGACAGGGTAATGTTTCATTATGTTGTACATTGGTTCACTGTGAGTCAGAACTCACTCGATGGCATCTAACAACATACATATGCTATACTATAGGTATGCGTGTGTATATATATATCCCTGTATATATATGTGAGCCCTGCTGGCACAGTGGTTAAAGCACACGGCTGCTGAGAGATCTCTGGTTGGAACCCACCAGCTGCTCCTCAGGAGAAAGATGTGACAGTCTGACTCCTTAAAGATTACAGCCTTGGAAGCTTTATGGGGCAGTTCTACTCTGTCCTATACGGTTGCTATGACTTGGAATTGACTAAATATCAATAAGTTTTGTATTTACATATAATATTATGGACAGCTGAGTGCTGGAACTGGGATTTCAACCCCAGCAATCTGGTTCCAGAGTCCTAACACTCAACAAGAGCACAAGTAGTTACAACTAGTGTGATTTAATTTCTATAATTTTTAAATAGCCTTTTAAAAGTAATTCATGATTATAAAATATATTTTCAAAATAATTTATTCCACTTTGGGAATCAGAAAATCAGAAAATATAGTTATCATTACTGGAATAACTAAGCCTAAGGACTACTTTTAGGAGTCTTGGTGGCTCAGTTAAGAGGTTGGCCTTTAGAATCCACCTACCGCTTCCTGGAAGCCCAATGAGGCAGTTCTACTCTGTCCTATAGGGTCACTATGAGTTAGAATTGACTCGATAGCAACAGGGTTTTTGTTTTGTTAAGGCCCAGTTTTTAGATAAAAGGACCCTCTACATTTTTATTTTGTAAAAAAAAAAAAAACATGTTGACACATATTAGCAGTAGTGGCTCTGCTCTTCACACTCACTTGTGGTATACTATTTCCAGGAGCTGAAAACTTGTCATTAATGGTCATCGATTAATAGAATCAATACACAACTTTTCAATCATTTAAATAGTAATGTTAAAAAAAAAACATATATATATTCTAAGAATAAAAGCTTGATGGTAGCTTCTACGAGAGGAAACAGGAAGGTTAATAGTAGACGTTTTCCAGGAAAATTAAAATTAAAAAGAAGACAAAAAATTGATAGGTTGACAATGAGCCACGGGACTCTGATATATATTCATTGAATAACTGATTTAGAACAACTTTCAATGCTTAAGCAAAAACTGTCTGAAGAATGGAATAGAAGCTGTGAGTCTATGGTAGGGTGAAATGCCGTATTTCCTCAGTTAGCAGATTGGTGAAGTGAAGCCCTGGTATTTTAGAATGTGATGCAAAAACTCTTTTACATCACCCAACCTGTTGTTATCAAGTCCACTCCGACTCATAGCCACTGTATAGGACAGAGTAGAACTGTCCCATAGGGTCTCCAAGGCTGTAAATCTTTACAGAAGAAGACTGCTACATCTTTGTCCCACAGAGTGACTGGTGGGATCGAACTGCTTACCTTTTGGATAGCAGCTGAGCACTTAAGCACTGTACCACCAGGTTCTACATCAACCCACTGGAAACTAAAGGGGTAAAATTTGAAACTTAGACGAATATTTTCACAGTGCGAGAAATACAACAAATGTAAGGCAGTAAAGACTGGACTGTTGGCGTTTTCACCATTCTAACTATTCCAATAATTTCACACAAGATAGAAGGCCAAATAATGAGGGAAGCAAGAATCCAGAAATATATATGTGTATATATATATATATATTCTTAAAGTGACATGGTCTTTCTCTAAGGGGAAAATATGGCAGTCAGAAAATCAGGGTATAAAATCATCTCCTTAGCTTCAGATTCTGAAATACTGTATTCCTAGTCCCTGGAGGTTTTTGCCACTGAAGTCAAAAGTCAAGTTCTATAGTAAAAGAAATCTTAGGCCAGAATATATGAATAAATTACTTGGATGACATAAGTAGATAAGAGAGGAAAATATGTAGATACTCTAAAACGTTGAATTACTAGCTTAATTTCTTATGATTGGATCCTCCAGACCATGCAATTAATATGTTAATTTTTGATGAGACCCTTGTAGTTTTAAATAATCAAACATGGGCTAAAGGTAAGTTTCTTAATTCGTCTTTTTTGTCAAGCATTCATAGACCTATAGCTTTGAATGCACAAATGCCTCAAAAAGGTTAAAATTATAACTGGGGATAAATAGTTGAAGTCTGTGATTTTCAAATCTCTTTTACATACTCTGATGTAGTCCTTTCTAATAAAAGATCTTTTGAAGAATACAGTATTTTTCTTATTATGTGTATATATGTATTGTTCACACACTTCTTATTGCTAAAATGTGGCAAAAGAAGCATACATTTTTAGAGCTGAAAGATCAGAGAGCTCTCTTCAATTGAAGGCCATGGTCAGTACACAACTACCTAATGTCGAGAGTCCGGTATGTTTCATTTTAATTGTCCTGGTGAAACACATTCAAATATGCTTTTATTATTATTATATAGAGAGAAACACTTTCTTGAGAGGGAAAAAAGGTGTTTCTAAGACACTTTGGAGGACCTATTGCTGATCTTTTTTGTTTTTTTTCTTAAATGAAAGAAAAAGATAAAAAATGCAAAAGAAACTACAAGTGGAGAAACAGAAAATGGTGTGAACTTGGTGTTTATATCACAAAGTCTCTATTGGGGCATGTTTTAGGCAAGCAGATTTATTATGGCATTTTGGCTATCATATTGGTTCAATTTAGAGTGAAATTAGATTAGTTAAAAATATATATTGCACTATGCAACGAGGAAGAACAATGATGAATCTGTGAACCACCTCATAACATGGATGAAAATGGAGGACATTATGCTAAGTGAAATAAGTCAATCACAAAAGGACAAACATTGTATGAGACCTCTATTGTAAAAACCCATGTAAAAGTTTACACACAAAAAGTAACAATCTTTGTTGATTACCAGGGATGGGCGTGGGAGGTTACTAAATAGGCAATAGATAAGTGGTATCTTGGGTGAAGGGTGAGACAGTACACAATACTGGGGAAACCAGCACAACTTGTACAAGGAAAGGTCATGGAAGCTCCATAGACACATCCAAACTCCCTGAGGGACTGAATTGCTGGGCAGAGGGCTGTGGGGACCATGGTCTCAGGGAACATCTAGCTCAATTGGCATAACACAGTTTATAAAGGCAGTGTTCTACATTCTACTTTGGTGAGTGGCATCCGGGGTCTTAAAAGCCTGTGAGCAGCCATCTAAGATACTCCACTGGTCTCATCCCTTCGGGAGCAAGGGAGAATGAAGAGAACAGGATACAAGGAAAAGATTAGTCCAAAGGACTAATGGACCACAGCTACCAAGGCCTCCACCAGACTTAGTCCAGTACAGCTAGATGGTGCCCGGCTACCACCACTGACTGCTCTGACTGGGATCACAACAGAGGGTTCTGGACAGAGCTGGAGAAGGATGTAGAACAAAATTCTAACATACACAGAAAAAGACCAGATTTACTGGCCTAGAGGTGACTGTAGAAACCCCGAGAATATGGCCCCCAGACACACTTTTAGCTCAGTGGTGAAGTCACTTCCAAGGTTCACCGTTCAGCCGGGGAGTGGACAGCCCCATTAAAAAAAAAAAAAAAATGGGACTAATGAGGCACAGCACTCCAGGGACAAGGGCTAGAAGGCAGAAGGGGACAGGGAATCTGGTGATAGGGAACCCAAGGTTGAGTAAGGACAGCATTGATGTGTAGTGAGGTTGTTAACCATTGTCATAGGGCAACATGGGTACTGTTTAATGAGAAACTATTTTATTCTGTAAACCTTCATCTAAAGTGAGAATAGCAGCACAGTTGGAAGAGCATATTTGATGTCAGTGAATGGTACATGTAGAAATTTTTGAAATGGTGTATCTTAGGCTATGTATATTTTCACCAAAAAAAGAAAAAATAATAAAGATCTAGAAGGGAGAGGGTTGATGTGTCATGGGGTTGTTAACCAATGTCATAAAACAATATGTGTACTACTATTTAATGAGAAACTATTTGTTCTGTAAAACTTCACCTGAAGTACAATAAAAAAAAAAAATCAAAATAAAATAAAATGAGAAAAAAAGGAAAATATATATATATTGCATATATCTTACGTGATATACGCTCTTCGTTGGGCCTTGTTGGTACAGAGATAAACAAGATAAAATACCTGTCTTTAAAGCTAGATGTGTCTTTCTGACATAAGGCCTTCATACTATTCAGGTTCTCTTTCTTATGTTCAAGCGCTTCAGTGTTATTCTTGACCTCATTTTTATACTTAATACTCCCTATGCTTGGAGCATGCTCTTCTCAGATCTCTACCTACTCTGCTTCCTTAGTATCATTCTGGTGTCTGATTCAAGGTTACCTACTTAGAAAAGTTTATCCTTACCCCCAAGCAAGCCATCCCCCTTACTCTTAATAGTATCAATTTTTTGATCTTCATTGTCTGAAATTGTCATATTCATTTAGTTGGTAATTGTATATTCTCTCTAAGAGGACATTTATTGTTATCTTAACCATGGCACAGAATTGCTTGTGTTGCTTCTAACCTCCTCTCTTGAACATGGTCTGGTGGAAAATAAACGAAAAAAAAAAAAAAATTCAAACTAGTTGACACTGAGTCTATTCCAATTCATAGCAACAGGACAGAGTAGAACTGTCCCGTAGGGTTTCCAAGGAGCAGCTGGTGGATTTGAACTACTGATCTTTTAGTTAGCAGCCAAACTCTTAACCACTGTGCCACTAGGGCTCTGGTACACAATAAACCCTCAGTAAATATTAGTGAAATAGAAGAAGCCATCTAGAAAACATGGAAGAGAAGGAAGGACAGAAAGAATTAATATACTAACTCATTTCAATTCAGTGTTTCATATTTATGGAAAGCCTATGATGTGCCAGACACTGTGCTATGAATCAAGAAGGGCTAGGTGTATTAAGAAAATAATGAGTACAGAACCACATCTAGCTTCAGAGTTTAGTGACAAATACAAGTATGCATACACCTGTTATAGGAATTACTCATGGTTGCTAATACAGATACCAACAATTCATCTGAATGGAAAGATCAAGTATATGATATTTGCATTGGGAATTGATAAAATCGGTAATATTTTGAGAGGAAAATATTGTAATAAAGAAGAATGCAAGGAAAGAAAGAACTTGTGTTAATTTTTTTATTGCCAAATAGACAAATTACCGCACACTCAGCAGCTTAAAACAACACAAATTTGTTATTTCACAGATTGTATGGTTCACAAGTCTGGATGGTCTTGACCATCTCCTCTGCTTTAGATCCCACAAGATTAAAATCTACTTCCAAGATCTTTGAGATTGTTAGCCAAATTCAGTCCCTTGTCATTGTGGGACTGAAACTCCTGTTTCTTGCTGGCTATCAATCATGAACTGGTATTTAGTCCTAGAGGCTATGAACATTCCTTCTCATGCTTTGCATGGGAGACCCTCTGATAATGGAAGACAAAAGTTTTCTTATGTGTGGAATTCATCTGCCTTTCTCTTCTCATTCCAACCCACAGATAAACCCATATGTTGCAGAGCAGAACTGCTCCATAACATTTTCTTGGCTGTAATTTTTACAGAAACAGATCTACAGTCCTTTATTCTGTGGCACTATTGGTTGAATTTGAGCCATCAACCTTTAATTTAGTAGTTGAGTGAAAATTGTTTGAGCCACCATTGACCTCATTAAACTAGTCAAACCTGGATAATCCAGGATAATTTCTCTATCTTTGAAGTTATTTGATTAATAACATTAATTATATCTGCGAAGTTATTCTTGCCATGTAACATAATATATTTACAGACTGAACACCAACTTTAAAAAAAAATAAACCTGTTGTGGTTAATTTGATTCCTACTCATAGCAAGCCTATAGAACACTAAAGGATGAAAATCATGGGGACCAAATTCTGCCTATAATATTTGTCTTCCTAAAATTTCTAGGAAAATCATAGATTCTTGAACATTCGTCATGTGGTAATCCTTCCATCCTAACAATGGACTTGAAATACCAACACTAGGAGAATAAGGTACCACAGAATTCGGACCTTTTCTCTCCAAAAAAAATTTGCATAAATTTCTAAAAGTTAACAGGAAAAATAAAAGATGAGTTTCTTAAACAGAGTCTTCAAATTTGGCATGCTACAAATTAAAAAGTGACCCATTGTAATACTTCTATTACTGGAAGAGAGGATACCTACCTCTCAGTGTCTTAAATTAGGAAGAAAAAGATAGAAGTAAATGTCCTGCTTACCAAACATCTTCGATCTGAAAAAAGCATAAAGTCATTTTTCTCATGGGAACATCAAAATTGTCATGGTTTGAATTATGTCTCCCCAAACATGTGTGTATCAGTTTGGCTGGGCCATGATTCCTGGTACTGTGTGATTTTCCTGTATGTTGTAAACCTGCCTCTATGATGTTAATGAGGGAGGATGGGTGGCAGTTGTGTTAGTAAGGCAGGACCTGATCTACAAGACTGGATTGTGTCCTGAGGCAATCTCTTGAGATAGAAAAGACAGAAGTGAGCAGTGAGATGGGGGGGACGTCATACCATCAAGAAAGCAGTGCTGGGAGCAGAGCGCATCCTTTGGACTGGGGTCTCTGCACAGAGACGCTCCTAGTCCAGGGGAACACTGAAGAGAAGAAGGCTGACAGAGAGAAAAAGCCTTCCCCTGGAGCTGATGCCCTGAATTTGGACTTTTAGCCTACTTTGACTGTGAGGAAATAAACTTCTCTTCATTAAAACCATCCACTGGTGGTATTTCTGTTATGGCAGCACTAGATGACTAAGACAAAAATTGTATTTATTCACTTCATTTAAGAATTTGAGGACATCTGGGCAACATGGTGCTATAGACAGAAGCACCACACCTTCCCTCCACAGCAAAGATCCGAAAAACTAAGTCAAACAGAGACATATGTCAATCCTGAAACCCTAAGCATCAAATGAAGAGAGAAAGAACTCAGCCAAGCACCGAATGGAATAAGAAACTTACAGAGAATAGAGAGTGAGGAGAGATACATGTAGAGTTCCCCTATCAGCTACCACAGAATGGATCCGCCATCTTGGACTACTATCGGAGATTGGTGAACAGGGGGTGTGAGAAAGCAGCTTCATGGAGTTTCCAGCAGGAGACAGAATAACCAGTAATCAGTAATACATGCTTTCCCACCCCGCATGCTTCTTCACCTGGAGTCAGCCTCCTCTGCTTCCTGTGGCCGCAGTCTCTTGGCCAGGAAGCACTGGTTTCACCCCAGTGTCGCTTGGATTCCACCCACCCACACTAGCCAGCTCTCTGAGTTCCATTTGTTGGCTGCTGATGTTGCTTTTTTCTGCTTCTTTAGACTTCTTACTTACCTCTCACCCCCCAACCCCCCACCCCACAGCTTCTCTCAAATACCTGGCTTCATGTGCCATCTTTGCTTCTTCCTGAAAGCCTGCGAAACACCGCTAGACTGTGAAACTGCTTGCGGGCCTGAGCCACCATGCTAGTGGGACGACCGAGGCTCTTTTTCCTTTTTTGTTTGTTCTGATTTGTTCTGTTTCCATTTGTTTGTTTCCTTTTTCTTTTCTCGGCTTGCGAGCCCCTTCTAGCTGGGCAGTACTGCGTAGCTTAGGAGCTACTCCCTCATTCTGCGCAGACACACAGTGACATCCCTGGGGTCATTTCTTTGTTCTTGTGAGGTTTTTTTTTGTTTTCTTTTGTTTTGCTTATTTGTTCTGTTTTCTTCTCTCTCTTTTTCCCTTTTTGTCTTCCTTCATTTCCAGTTTTTTCTCTCTGTATACTTACCTTCTCTTCCTGTCTCCTGAATACCTGGCACTGTGTGACACCTCTACCCCTTCTAGCCAGGCTGTACTTCATGACATGAGACCAACTTCCCCAGTCCTAACAGCCTCACCGGTGGGATCCCTGGGGGCTTTTCTTTTCCCATTTTTCTCGTTCAATGTTTATTTGTTCATGTTTTTTCTTTTACCACTTTTCTTTTTTTCTTTTTGTTTTTCTCCATTTCTTAGTCTCTAATCTCTCCACTCCAACAGCAAGCACCCTTAGCATTCTTTTTGGTTTGTTTGTTAGTTTGTATGTATGTTTTTGGCTCCTGTTCCTCTCTCCTCTTTCCCATACCCATCTTAGCTCCACACAACACAATCTCCATCATCCTTTTTGCCTACCAGCACCATGCACTGAACATCAAAACCTAAAGCCGCACAGGCATAGCCTACTGGAAACTTCCCTGCACTGATTCCAGGTCTGACCTGTCAGCCCCAGTATGTGCCACAAAGAGCTCATCCCAGTAAATCTCCTTCAGCTGGACCTGCCCTGCTGTACCATACCTGAGGGACTGACCCTGCCAATTGGAGAAGGAGGTAAAAAGTATCGTGCCCACAGATGAGCAAACAACAAAGAACACACAGCCCACCTGATCAGACATAACTAAATAAAACAAAAAAGAAGGATGAAACAAACAAATCTACAATCAATACATAAGGAAAATAACTACTGAAGGCCCCAAAGACAGCAGACAACATCAAAACATATACACAAACAGGATAGGATGGTTCCAGTAGGTGTCCAAAATAAAACACCAAATGACTTTCCAGCAGAAGAAAAGGCACTAGAACTACCTGATAGGGAATTCAAATATCTAAGACTCAGAATTATCAAAGAGTTGAAGCAAAAAGCACACAAAAATAGGAAAAAATAGACAAATTCATGAAAAAGGCAGACAAAGTCAAGGAAAATACAGACAAAAAATGGAACAATTAAGGAAAATAATGCAGAAACAAAATGCTAAAATAAATTCACAACTAGAAATCACGCAAAAAAACCAATTTGAAATCCAAAAGCTAAATAACAAGATTTCAGGAATAGACAGTGTCATTGAAGGGCTGAGGAGCAGGTTTGAAACAATGGAACACAGGATCAGCGAAATTGAAGACAAACACTTGGCTACAACTCTGAGAAAAATCAAAAGAAAAAGAATGAAGAAAACTAAAGAAACCCTGCGAATTCTGTGGGATACAATCAAAAGCAAAAATCTTCGAGTGATGAGTGTTTCAGAAGGGGGGGGGGTAGAAAATAGAGATTATTGAAAAATTGCTGACAGAAAACTTCCCCAATATCATGAAAGATGAAAAGTTGACCACCATAGAAGCTCAACGAACCCACTTAGGATAGAACCCAAAAGAAAATCACCAAGGTATAGCATAATTACACTCGCTAAAAACAAAGACAAATAAAGAATCCTGAGAGCAGCTGGAGAAAAACAAAAAGTCACATACAGAGGAGAAACAAGAAGACTAAGGTCAGATTATTGGGAGAAACCATGAGGGCAAGAAGGCAATGGGATAACATATATAAAACCTTGAAAGAAAAAAAATCGCCAGCCAAGAATAATATATCTTGCAAAACTCTCATTAAATATGATGCTGAAATTAGGTCATTTCCAGATAAACAGAAATTAAGGGACTATATAAACATCTAACCAAACATACAAGAATTATTAAAGGGAGTCCTTCAATCTGAGAACAAACAGCATGAGACCACAGGCTGAATCTAGGACACAGGATTGTACCAGCAGGATACCAACCTAGGAAATGAACTCTGAAAGACTATCCAAAACCAAACGAATTGCAACAGGGAACCAAAGAGGTTAATCTGTAAATGACAACATCATCAAAACAATAAAAGAGGGAATAAATGGTGTAGGAATAAAACCTTCTAACAGAGAGGAAAGCAAGGCGAGATCAAGTAATAATAGACTGGTTGAAACCTAAGACAATAAGGGTAAATTTCAAGGTAATCACACAGAAAGTTAAAAAACCTACTCATCAAAATAAAGAAGAAAAATATAAAGTCTCAGTAAAAACAAAACCTACAAAAACAAAAAAAATGAAAAAAAAAAAACCCCACAAACAAAAGGAACTCAGCACAAGAGATTAAGAGGAACAAAGAACACATCAGCATTACAAAAAAAAAGTACTACAAAATGACGTCAATAAACTCACATTTATCAATAATTACACTGAATGTAAACGGCCTAAATGCACCCACCCATAAAGAGATGGAGATTGACAGAATGGATAAAAAAAAAAGCATCCATAAACATGCTGTCTATAAGAGACACACCTTAGACAAAGGCGTAAATTTATTAAAAATAAAAAGATGGAAAAAAATATATCAAGCAAACAGCTACCAAAAAAGGGCAGGAGTGGCAATACTAATCTTAGATAAAGTAGACTTTAAAACAAAATCCACCATAAAAGACAAAGAAGGACACTATATAATGATTAAGGGGACAATTCATCAAGAAGACATAATGATAATAAACATCTACACACCCAATGATAGGGCTCCAAAATACATAAAACAAACTCCAACAGCACTGAAAAGAGAAATTGACAGTTCCACAATAATAGTAGGAGACTTCAACTCACTACTGTCGGTAAAGGACAGAACGGCTAGAAAGAAACTCAACAACGATACAGAAGACCTAAAGGGCACAATCAGCCAACTTGACCACACAGACATATATAGAATACTCCATCAAACAGCTGCAAAGTACACATTCTTTTCCAATGCACATGGAACGTTCTTCAGAATAGACCACATCTTAGGCCACAGAGCAATCCTCAACAAGATCCAAAACGTGGAGATAATACAAAGTATCTTCTCTGACCACAATACCATCAAAGTAGAAATTAACAAAAGGAAGAGCAAGGAAAAAAATATCAATTACATGGAAACTGAATAACACCCTGCTTACACATCACTAGGTAACAGAAGAAATCAGAGATGGAATAAAAAATCTCCTAGAAACAAATGAGAATGAAAACACATCATACCAAAACCTTTGGGACACAGCAAAGGCAGTCCTCAGAGGATAATTTATACCAATAGATGCACA
>NW_004444060.1:482662-485510 GCF_000243295.1 Trichechus manatus latirostris | reverse complement strand
AAAAAAAAAAAAAAAAAAAAAAAAAAAAAACCACAGCCACTAGAAGAAAGGAAATAACAAAATTCAGAGTAGAACTAAATGAAATAGAGAATAGAAAAACAACAGAAATAATCAACAGAATCAAAAGTTGGTTCTTTGAAAATGTCAATAAAATCAACAAACTACAGGCCAGACCAACAAAAGAAAAACAGGAGAGGACTCAAACAACCCAAATAAGAAATGAAAGGGAGATGTTACACCAGACCCAACTGAAATAAAAAGGATTATAACAGAGTATTATGAAAAACTATACTCCAACAAATTTGAAAACCTAGAGGAAATGGATAAATTTCAAGAAACACACTACCTACCCAAACTACCACAAACTGAAGTTGAAAATCTGAACAGACTGATAACAAGAGAAGAGACTGAAAAGGTAAGAAAAGAACTTCCAACAACAACAACAAAAAGCCCTGTCCCAGATGGCTTCACTGGAGAATTCTATCAAACATTCAGAGAAGAGATTATACCAGTATAACTCAAATTATTTTGGAACATAGAAAAGGAAGCAACACTTCCAAACTCATTCTACGAAGCCAGCATAACTCTGATACCAAAACCAGGCAAAGATGTCACAAAATAAGAAAATTACAGACCAATATCTCTCATGAATATAGATGCAAAAATTCTCAGTGAAATTCTAGCCAATAGAATTCAGCATCATATCAAAAAGTAATACACTACGACCAAGTAGGAATCATACCAGGTATGCAACGATGGTTCAACATTAGAAAATCAATCAATGTAATCCACCACATAAATAAAAGGAAAGAAAAGAATCACATAATCATCTCAACTGACACTGAAAAGGCATTTGACAAAGTCCAACACTCATTACTGATAAAAACTCTCAATAAAATAGAAATAGAAGGGACATTTCTCAACATAATTAAGGACATCTATGCAAAACCAATGGCCAACATAATTCTTAATAGAGACAGTCTGAAAACATTCCCCTTGAGAACAGGAACAAGAGAAGGATACCCTTTATCTCCACTCCTACTTAACATTGTGCTGGAAGTTCTAGCTAGAGTAACAAGGCAAGAAAACAGAAATAAAGGGCATCCAAATTGGTAATGAAGAAGTTAAGCTGTCCCTGTTTGCGGATAATATGATACTATACATAGAAAACCCTAAAGACTCCATGAGAAAACTACTGGAAGTAATAGAAAGATTCAGCAGAGTAGCAGGATACAAGATAAACATACGAAAATCAGTTGGATTCCTATACACCAGTAAAGAGAACGATAAAAAGGAAATCAAGAAAACAATACCATTTATAATAGCCCCCCAAAAATTAAATACTTAGCAATAAATCTAACCAGGGATGTAAAAGACCTTTACAAAGAAAGCTACAAAACACTACTGCAAGAAACCAAAAGGGATCTGCATAAATGGAAAAAAAACATACCATGTTCATGGATAGTTAGACTCAACATAGTGAAAATGACAATTCTACCTGAAAAAATTTACAAATACAATGCAATCCCGATCTAAATACCAACAACATTCTTTAAAGAGATGGAAAAACTAATCATTAACTTTATATGGAAAGGGAAGAAGCTCTGGATAAGTAAAGCTCTACAGAAGAACAATAAAGTAGGAGGACTTGCACTACCTGACCTCAGAACCTACTATACAGCTATGGTAGTCAAAACAACCCGGTACTGGTACAACGACAGATACCTTGACCAGTGGAACAGAACTGAGAACTCAAATGTAAATATTTCCACCTGTGGTCACCTGATCTTCAACTAGGGACCAAAGACCATCAGATGGGGCAAAGACAGGCTTTTTAACAAATGGTGCTGGCAGAACTGGATGTCCATCTTCAAAACAATGCAACAGGACACATACCTCACACTATATACAAAAACTACTAATTCAAAATGGATCAAAGGCCTACATATAAAGCCAAAACCTATAAAGTTCATAGAAGAAATGACAGGATCAATGCTAGAGGCCTTAACAAATGGCATTAACAGTATACAAACCATAACCAACAACACACAAACTCCAGAAGATAAGCTAGATAACTGGGATCTTCTAAAAATTAAACATCTATGCTCTTCAAAAGACTTCACCAAAAGAGTGAAAAGAGAACCTACAGACTGGGAAAAATTTTTGGACATTACAAGTCAAATGAAGTTCTAATCTCTAAAATACACAAGAAAATCCAACACCTCTACCACAAAAAGACAAATAATCCAATTAAAAAATGGGCACAGGTAATAAACAGACACTTCTTCAAAGAAGACATTCAAGTGGCCAACAGACACAGGAGGAAATGCTTACGATCACTAGCCATTAAGAGAAATGCAAATTAAAACCACAATGAGATACCATCTCACCCCGGCATTACTGGCACAGATGAAAAACACTGGAAATAACAAATGTTGGAAAGGCTGCGGGGAGGTCAGAATTCTTACGCACTACTAGTGGGAATGCATAATGATACAACGATTTTGGAAAATGATATGGCGCTTCCTCAGAAAGCTAGAAATAGAAATACTTTTGATCCAGCAATCTCACTCTTAGGAATATATCCTAGAGAAATAAGAGCCATCACATGAATAGACATATGCATACCCATGTTCATGGCAGCATTGTTCACAATAGCAAACAGATGGAAACAACCTAGATGCCCATCAACTGATGAATGGATAAACAAACTATGGTACATACACAATGGATTATCATGCAACGATAAAGAACAGTGATGAATCTATGAAGCATCTCATAACACAGATGAAACTGGAGGACATTATGCTGAGTGAAATAAGTCAATCACAAAAGGACAAATATTGTA
>NW_004444060.1:468612-481443 GCF_000243295.1 Trichechus manatus latirostris | reverse complement strand
GGTTGTTAACCAATGTCATAAAACAATATGTGTACTGACTGTTTAATGAGAAACTATTTGTTCTGTAAACCTTCATCTAAAGTACAAGAAAATAAAATTTAAAAAAAAGTATTTGGGGATGAATTGGAATTTTTTCTTATAAAACTTCTGAAAAAAAATTATGGAAAGAGTTGAGAATCAACTAATGACATCAGAGTTCTCTTCATATTATTTTTGAGAGTAAAATAAAGTCCGTTGAAAATGATATTGGCAATATAGATCTCTTGATGATTTGCATAGCATTTAAAAACTCACAATGAAAATAGTATGCCATGGGTTCTTTAAAAATAAAGCCTTCAAACTAAAGGTTTACATTAGTGAACATGGATCATATTTTTGGATCAGTGTGGTAAAATAATAGAGGGCATTGAGTTTGTGCACCTGCAGAAAGGAAAAATTAGTTAAAACAAAAAACAGCCTTAATAGTAAAGAGTTTGACTGAATCTATAATAAATGGAGACCTACCCAATTTATTTGTTTTGTGGTAATATGAACAAGTTTATGTTGGAGAAGGAGGAAAAAGAGGAGAAGAAAATAAGAGAAGGAAAAGAAAGAGGATTTGGAGAAGGAGGAGAAAGAAATAAATCCTCTACTAGTCTGATGTTTAGTTGAAGAGAGGAGTAACAGGGAGAACAGTGAAAAAAAAATACATACATATATATTACATATATGTAGTCCAAATAGCAAATGTTGAATATCCAATGTAAAGGTCATTTGACTTGGAAATTGTTAAACAGATATTGCAACTGATTAGGGTTGATAACGAGGAGTTAGTTAAACAAGGCTTCCAGGAATAACTTGAATAATTTGGTGAATAATGTCATCTAAAGGGAATAAAGAATAAAGAACACCTGGGGAGGGTCAAGTTTGGCTGAAGGGAAGATAGTAAGTTTATTCTGGAAATGTTGAAATTAAAGTGTCTGTGAAATGTAGAAAAAAGGATTAGTCCTGTAGGCAGGCGTAAATTGTCATCAATTAAAAATGGTAAAGATCAGACTAGATAATTCTTCCAGACTTAAAAAGAATATGAAAAAAATATATAAAATAGAATACTGTAATATAGCTAGATTTTAAACTGATTGCAATATAAGATATTTAGATGTTTAACTATGAAAATCTCATCTTCATAATCAATAGGCATATGGCACAACAAGGTTATTTGGTCTCTAAGGATATTTGTTGTAAAAAATGAAAACTAGATGGGATAAAATGTAAATGATACAAGCAAAACAAACACACAAACAAAAAGCGATATTCCCTTATGAAAGAGTTATGTTTATGAGTGTATGTTGGGTAGTGGATGTAATTCTCTGTTTAACTTTTGAGGAGGAAAGGTAAGAGTGTATTTTTTGTCAGAGTAATAAAAATGGACATTGTATTTAGTAGGAAGGCATAGAAAGAAACTTGGTTGTTCAATGGATTTTAGACTAAAAAATAATAGATTTTCCAGTATAACTTTTTATATTTTTTAAAGTCAAAGGGAAATTAGAACTCTGCTTATTTTACTTCTAATGGTCAGTCCAGGAAAACAAAGCTCAGTATGTTCCTAACTTTTCACACCACTCTATGAAATTAAAGCCTTTACCACAATAGAAAAAGAAACTGTGAGAAAAATGCATTTCATGTGCAATGGAAAAGGTGATTTAAAAAAAGTATCAGGTTTACAAATCATGAGTCAATAGAAGGTGATTGGGCAAAATGTTAACTACAAAATACAGATACTTCTTTGAGCAACTTCACCATACTTTCCCCCAAAGTCTTATGGATGAAAACATGGGATACTGTGATTCAGTCGATTGTTCAAAAAAGTGATCTATTTAAGTTAAAAAAGAAAAAAAGAAACCTTGAAATCTGAGTAACTGAGTAAATTATGTTTGTTTGAGGAGGTTAAGAGTATGTTACAGCAGAATTATAGGAAGAACAATGATCCTTTCTATCCAACAATACTTCTCTTAAGAAAGGCCCCTCAAGCAATGTCAACTAGGCTACCATTTACCATATCCAAAGCCCAAGTCAGTAAATTATTAAATTGTTTGATACACAGTTTGGTTGCCAACGCATTATTAGATCTAGCTGTCAAGTTCTCTAGGTGATCTAGTAGTCATCCGATTAAAAATATATTTCACTATTTTGGGAATTTTCCAGGTACTTACTCTTTATTGGAGCAACTTTGTTTTCCACAAGATAGATCATGATTTGTTTAGAGAAAAGACAGAAATACATTATGAGGGTTTTTTTTGGTGTATCATATGAAAACAATGTAGCCTGAATTTCGGTGATATTTATTAGTTTAGTATTACCTATTTATTTCTGCTTTTTAATCCGGGCTGAAAGTATATATCTGACATCTTTTTATGGTTTAACATGTTGACCAAGGGGCAAGCTTAACATGAAAAATGTTTGAACTTTTTTTTTTTTTGATAAGGAACCTAAAAAAAGCTGGCCTGAGCTTTGTGCAGACTCAACCAGACTGAGTCTTTGATGACTGACTTTAATATTTTTTTAGGATTCACATCTCCAGTTTTGGAAAATGTTCTGATATTAAACTGTCACCAAAAGCCTATTGTCTTCAGGTCAGTTCCGACTCATTGTGACCCCACAGGACAGAGGAGAACTGCCCCATAGAGTGTCTAAGGCTGTGATCTTTATGGAAGCCGACTGCCACATCTTTCTCCAAGGGAACCACTGGTGGGTCGAACCGCTGAACTTTCAGTTAGCAGCCAAGTGCTTACCCACTCCACTGCCAGGGCTCCTTGCATTAAACTGTTGTAGGACCATTTTAAGGAATCCTGGTGGTGTAAGACATAGACAAACAAATATCAGTGTCTTCTTTCTCACAGCCATATTATGAGGCCATATACAGGGGTTATTTTAATGACAATAAGATACAGGCTCGTGGTAAAAGTAAAAGGCTTGAATATATAATCATAAACGTAGAAGATATGTTTCCAGAAACAACCATGGAAATGTGGAGATCAAATTTGTAACAATAAAGTCAGTCAGGACTCATTCTGTTAAAGTTTGAGTTCGAATAATACACTGTAGTCTGTTTATAGATTGTTTGCTATTATTTTATAAAATTTTTAAATAATACAGCAAGTTTCACTTCACTTAATGATGTTTAACATAGCCTTTGCTTTGGAATACTATATCAAGCTGACAAAAACATTCTAACTTCATTTTCTAAATTTTAAAATTTCACATTACCATTTTAATGGACTTAAATATAGTACCCTCTATGCTTCTTAAATTGATATGCTTTGTATACATTTTTTTCTTTTACAATTTTAATTTATAAAATCAATCTTTCAGTTATAACAAAGAGATATTGAATTTCAGCAAAACAGAAGTCAGGTGTTTTAAATTTACAATATTTACATCCCATCTTCTCTCACATTTTTTTATTGATTTTTGCAACTTGTCTAAATGCTATATAAAAATGAGACATATAGCAGATTATCTAAAGAGACTTCCTCTTTTAAAACATTAAGCTCAGATCTATTTACAATAAGGAAATAACCCATATTATTCATCCAGACAAGTGGAAAGTTTCCACAATTATCTGTTAAGTCAGAACAT
The DNA here is from genome assembly GCF_000243295.1 of Trichechus manatus latirostris. NCBI lineage: Eukaryota > Metazoa > Chordata > Mammalia > Sirenia > Trichechidae > Trichechus > Trichechus manatus. Next base: position 477,825 of record NW_004444060.1, on the reverse strand, counting down.
TTATGGCAACAAGACTGAGTGTGAACTGGTTAAAAAGCAATTTCTTTTTGTTGGGGGAGGAGCTCTGGCAGCACAATAATAGATCCATTTTCAGATCTAACCTCAATAAGGAAGCGATTCTCTCTGCCAGAGATAATATGATTTAGTCCTTCTCTTGGCCACAGTGTGACAGAGAAATAGCACATCGACACACAAAGAACACTCCAGTTGGAGAGAGAAGATTTTCTAAGGTTAAAAGGGGGAAAAAGAAAAAGACATTCAGTCAGCACTTTGCACAGCATACAGAAGGAAAGCAAACTCAACATAAAAATGAATTTATACAGCAAGACAAAGCAAACATTGAACTTCGTTATCGAAGGCAGAATAGAGCATAGAGGTATGATTTTCACAAACCTCAAATTTAGATGTGCAAACATGTAATGTTATTTTCATATAACTGGACTTAATTTATATCACAAGCTCTCATTTCTACACGATAGCAGAAAGTTTAATTTTAGTCTTCCATGAAGACTCTGTCCGATTCATTAATTGGATTGTATACAGTGAATTTGAGAATTTTGTACTCTCTGTGTCCTATTCTTTCTCAAATTGATCTTTACTCTAAGATATTTAATTAATGTCTTGGCCTGAGCTTGTGGTGTGCCAATGGGAATGAGTGTCTGTCGCAAAGACTTAACTCGGTCTTATGGCACATTTCACTGTGATATATACAATTTTGTGTAGCCTTGGTTGTGGATGCCTCTCAACATAATCATCCATTAAGTTACATCCTGTTTTGCCACCTTATTTCCAATTCTTTCAAGGTCTACTCTACTCTGTTGTGTTACAGACATCTATAGTGTATTTTCCTATTAATCTTTGTGAGATGACTATTCCATAAACACCACTAATGAACGCAGATATTATATCTTAGATAGTACCAGATCCTTATTCTTAGACATTTAGTACTACTGGCTCCTATTCTTTAATGTCCATAGGTCTCGATAGGTTTGGATGCCTCACAGGGCAATCCTACATGAAGCATCCTGTAATCCACAAAATTTTCCTTTGGATTCTTTCATCTTGCCTCTTCCCTAAGGAACGCATTGTTTTGGTGTGGACATAGAGTTTCAGGGTATGGTGACATTTTCTGTCACTTTTATCAAAAACTCATATTCCCTTTCCAAGTTTTATCTTTTTTTTTTTTTTCCTAACTTGAAGGGTTCTCTCTAATATGTGATTGAGGAAGGGAGTGGCAAAGAAAAAACAAATCAAAGCTTGCTCAAGATTAAACTGTCACCAAATCTTTCTTTCTCTATTACTCCTAAACTGAGACTTCTTTACCTAAAAACTCAGAATGTGATACCTATTTTTCCCTTTTAGCTCCATTGTTTCCTTTCTTTTCTTTTGCAGTAATTTTTCTGAAAGAATGAGGAAATGGAGTCTAATGGTAAAACAAAAATTATTGAGAGTAACAACAAAAAAGCTATAAAATTGTTTATACACAAAATATTACAGTGTTACCTCCACAATAGTAACATTAATTATAATTCATGAAACTGACATATTGTTAGCATGTAAAGAAGAAAACATAGAAAGAGAGGAAAAGAAAGAAGGAAGGAAAACAAAAAAGGAAGAGGAAGCGAGGAAAGAAGGAATGAAAGAAGGAAGGAAAAAGGAAAGTACCATACATATGTCAAAACCCTTAGAATTTACAGCACAAAGAGTGAACCTTAATGCATACAAATTTAAAAAAATAATAATTTAGAAGGCTGGAGAAATCCAGGATGGAATGTAGAATTTTACGAAACAATCTAATTCTATTAAAAATGTACAAAACAACCTCACAGAAGAGTAGGGAAGGGGAAAGGAAAAAGACGCTGACCTAAATAACTTTGGACATGAGTGGAATCTGTAAGGTGAAGATGAAAGGAAACGTACAGAAGCTCTGTACTGGCTGATCATTTCCAGTAGGGTACAGGTTAAGAATTCTGATTTTGCTATAGTTGCACCCCAGACCAAAATTTTTAGTAAATGGATGGTAGATGGTAGGAGCCAGGTGTATGAGTTTATAGATAAGTGAGGGATGAAGGCTAGAGTGATCCATCTGGTAACGAATTAGAGTTGGAAACATCAGTATGAACTCATATTTAGCTGAATATAGATACAGATGGTTACATATATATTTATAGATATGAGTATATGCATAGGTTAGTATACACCCATATAATTCTTTGCTCTGTCAGAGAGAGGGCCTAGAAGTAAATACACCTCATCAGCAACAAACACATTTAAGCACCCAGGCCTTGGTTTTCTAATTCTGTTCTGTAAAAAAAGGATCAGAGCTCCTTGGAGAAATAGATAATTTTAGAACTAAGGCATGAAATATACAAGATAATCATTGGGGATATTATAGTTTCAGAATGTAACAAAGTGCTCAAAGAGAGGAAAAAGAAAGATTGGGATATACCAAAGGTACACAGGAGCCAACTGAAAGAGGTCCCAATGACTACGGCGAGGTGTGGGGTTGAGAGTAACCAAAAAAAAAAAAAAAAAAAATGGTATTGTATTATAACCCAAGTAGAAAATGAGTCCACACCGATATAAATGAATGATGGAATACATAAATATATAAGGAAGAATAGACAAATTGTTTTCTATAAGAATTCAAAATAATACTTGATGTGCTCTGCTCTCAAGATGATGGTGCTTAACTCCCCACTCTTTGAGTTTCAGCTGACGTATTGAATTTCTTCCCAACAGTGCAGTAGGAAAAGTGGCAAAAAAGAGAATAACTTAAAATAGAGAGATATGCCTAATACTAAGTCAGGCAGGTGGTCAGGGATAAAATCAAAAGTGATAAGTCATATTGACAGTATGTATCCTCGATATAATGTGATGAAAATGGCATTTTACCTCTGTGCTCTTCCTCCTAAGAACTCATAATCTTAGTCTAATCATGAGAAAAACATCAGAAAAATTCCAGCGGAGGGACGGTCTATAAAATACTTGACATATCCTCCTCCAAACTCTCATGGTAATAGAAAACAAGGGAAGTCACAGTCAAAAGGAGCCTAAAGAGATATGAAAACTAAATGAAAGAGACTTAACAACTAAATGTAATGTCGACTCACGGTGACTCCATGTGCACAGAGTAGAACTAATCCAAGCTGTCAAGGATGTGGCTTTTCAGAAGCAGATCCCCAGGCATGTCTTCTGAGATGTCTTAGGGTAGATTTTAAACACCAACTTTCAGTTAGTAGTACGGCACTTTAATCATTTGTGCCACCCAGGGATTCCTAGTTAATAATACTATATCAATATTGGCTCACTAATTGTAACCAATATGTCATATTAATATATCATGTTGTTGTTTTTAGGTGCCATCAAGTCGATTTTCCACTCATAGCAACCCCATGTGACAGAGTAGAACTGCCCCATAGGGTTTTTGTTGGCTGTTACCTTTACAAAAGTAGATCACCAGGTCTTTGTCCGGTGGAGCAGCTGGGTGGGTTTAAACTGCCAATTTTTGGGTTAGCAGTGGAGCACTTAACTTTTGCACCACAAAAATTAAATGCATTGTCATCGAGTTGATTCCAACTAATAGCAATCCTATAGGGTAGAGTAGAACTGCCCCATTGGGTTTCCAAGGAGCTGCTATTGGATTGGAACTGCAAACCTCTTGGCTAACAGCCAAATGCTTAACCACTGACACCACCAGGGCTCCTTTGCAGCACCAAGCCTCCTTTGTTCTTACTAGAGGAAACTACAAATGGCATATATAGGAAATGACTGTACTATCTTTGTATTTTTTCTGTAAATATAAAACTACTCTAAAAATAAAATTTAAAAGTTTGTTTAAAAAAAAAAAGAAGGAAGAAAGGTAGGGAGGGTAGGAAAGAAAGCTCGAATTGACTTTTAAACCTAGTGAATATTTTTGCCAAGATTGTAGACTTGCTGATGCACGTAAATCTTGCTGGTGATTTGTCACAATATGGTTAAATTTTGGGTCTTGTGGGGATATTTTTTCTCACCTAATTGTTATGATCATATTATCCACGTAATCTTCTGTTTTTCTGTGATCTATGTTTCTGCTTTCATCTTCTTTCTGGAATCGCTAGTATTATTCTAGTTATTCTTTCAAATATACTTATGAGTTTTAAATAAACATGAGCTAAACTTCCTTAAAATAATTTTCAAAGCAATCTTGAGATGTAGTTCTGCTGTGTATAACTGTTCTAAACCTAAGCTCATGGACATCTATTTCTAAGAGTTTTAATGATCAGATTGCTTATATTTTCAAACCGCGGTCTTATCTCCTTATCTGAGACTGAAAATATTTTTTTTGAAATTTCATACAATAATATAGTATATTGTTATTAATAACATTTTAAGACTATCCAATGCTTTACATATTATATTTTAAGAAGCAAACATAGTCTATAAAAATAAATCATGTTTTAGTTAGTTGAAATTGTATACTTTTTTTGAAAAAGAATGTTTTTGTGTTTTTAATTTGATAAATATGTGGTTAATATAATTGACAGTCCTTTGGTATGGGGAGGATCTGATTAGATTCAGTGCCACTCAATAAAATTGGAAACTTAATTCAAATGTAAGTCATAGCAGGATAGGAAAATGAGACCTGAAGGAGGATCTGCTGAGGCATTGGGCTGTGGCTTCCGCAATACTTTGCTTTGTTCTGTTTGTTTTGGTTTACTTGATCTAAAACCTTGGTTTGTTTTCTGTGGACTAGCATGGTACTTGACAAAAAGTTGTGATATAAAGTTATCCTATTGTGCTCAAAAGTTCACTTCACCCAAATAAGCACATCACACGTTTTGGGAGCATATGCTACTGAAAACAAACTTTACATTATGAATATTTCAGCAAAAGAAATACTTATGCAAAAGAAAATGTGCACTTGGCATCTTTTGTTCATTGAACTACAGGTTCCTATTGCAGTGACTAGTGAAATGAATAAAAGCAAACTGCTGTTTAAAATCTAAACCATATATTAGAATTTTGTACTGAGTGTTCAAATTGATTGGGATAATTTCAGGGCAGATATTGCTTCCATCTGCTATAAAAAACAGAAACAGATTGCCAACAAATAATTTAGCCCTAGGATTCCTCTGATCTTGCTGTGTACTATATGAACTATTGTCTGCCTACTTCAGTTGTGATGTGAACACCACTGCCTCAATCCACACAAGAGAACTCCTCCATTGCATAGGAAGGCCAGTTTCAGACAGCTAGAGAAAGAGAAATACTAGAACATACACAGATAACAGGTGCACTAAACTTAGTAGCCCTTCATCATACTAAATCTGTGGTATATATGAAATGCGATGTAATTGTAAATTTTAGTGTAAGCCAATTTCAATAAACTGTGCAAAATAAAATGAAATCGTGTTTCTTCAGTGCAAATCACTGAACAATTTCAGCAAGTGAAATGAGGCCATGCTCTAGATAAAGAAACTTCTGTTATGGAATTAATAGGCTTCGAGTTGTTTTCATGGCTTTTTATCTTGAAAATGGATTCAGAATTGAAATATGTTTCTCTTCCCCCCATCACCCCAAACTGTTCAGGATGACAATCGGGAAGTTTATATGTTTATAGTTTTTCTTATATAAACAGGGCATGTGTCAGGTGACTTACTGAATTTGCATTTCTTTTTAGCCCCTAAGCATGTGATTATAATGAAACCTGGACATTCAATAATACATTACATGTATTATTCTGTCAGTCTTCTGTGTCATTTTTGAGAAATATCTATATTTCATTCCCCTAAACTATGAGGCTGAATGCCAAGAAATGCCTGGATATTTTTGGGCAGATGATGACAGCCAAAAGCTTGAGTGATCAGGAGCGAGGCTGCCATTTCCGGCTGATCTCATGTCCAAGCTCGAAATATGAGCCACCTGCACAGACAAGAGCACTCCTGAAGATGGAAATCAGCAGCAGTATCCCGACTGTAGGTCTATTAGTAAGACTACAGAAAGTGCATCCTCACCTACTATTGACCATTCCTGGTTTCATTATATGGGTATCATTTATAAATTGTAAAATGATATAGTGCCAGATGATGGGATACAGGCCACAACACCGATTTTTGGAAACATCATTGGAAAAAAAATATTTTGAGCCTTTTCCATTTTCCCACAAAATTGGATTCTTTTAACATTAATATACAACAATGCCTTTGACAATTAAAGTTAGCAATTTTCTTCTCAAAATCACTTATTTTACTGAGAGCTGCTAGCAAAGGTGTTTTTAGTAAATCTAAACAGCATCTTTTAAACCTAGAAAAATGACAGATTGCACATCATTTCTGTACCACCCACAACCACTCAAAATCAAACCTAGTTTTAATGCACTGTTATTATTTACACAATATTATCTGGATGACACAGAAACGTCAGTACAGCTCAAGGAATTCAAAATGAATTCTGATAGGTAATCTGAGAGACCCTATTTAGGCACCAAAAAAACTAGCCAGGCTTTCAGTTAACTCTGCTTGACATGGCACTGGAGAAAAAAATGCTTCGTGTTATGTTATAAGTGAATTTACTATCTGTTGCTACAAAGAATTGCAACATGCATACAAATGTTTCTTACTAATTCTCAGATCCCCTCCACCAGTCAACAATGAGATCTTCTAAACCTCAGTGTTCTTTCCACAATGCCAAATTTGCCAGTTTATAATAAATGCACATTATATTTCTTTTTTACCCAACTTTGTTCATGAGTAATTAGTGATTAGTCATGCTCTGCTTATAAAAACAAAAATAGTTTGATGATCTGTTACATAATTGTGTCACCTAGAAATCATTTACTCACTTTGTGAACAACTACAGTGCTGGAGGAGTCCTGGTGGTACAATGGTTAAGAGCTCAGTTGCTAACCAAACGGTCAGCAGTTCAAATCCACCAGCTGCTCCTTGGAAGCCCTATGGGACAGTTCTATTCTGTCCTACAGAGTCTCTGTGAGTCGGAATCGACTAGATTGCAATGTTTTGTTTTGTTTTTTTTCTTTTTTTCCTTAACAGTGCTTGAAAATATGAAAAAAAATTGTATTCAAAAGGTAAAATTCAGCATTAACACTACTGACTCAAGCTAGAATAAATGGATACATTGGTTGCACTTTCATTGCTGAGTTAATCTTCAAGATTTTTCCCTCTTTTGAGAATCATTAGCATAGTTCACATTAATGGCACAAATAAGATACAAATTAAGTTTCTGTACAGTTCTGACCTGACCATGACATTTTCCTAGCACTATATTTCATGTATTGTAACTCTTTCTCTAAGCATTTAATAAATCGTATTTTCTGAAACACTTATATTGGCAATTATCAAAACGGAGTCTTAGATTACTGCTTATACATTTTATTTGTAACTATACTACATATTCAAATAAATTATAGAGAGAATTGTATATTTGTTGTTGTTACTTTGTCCTTTGGTATATTATATAAAAACAGATCAAATTGCAATTCCCATACTAAGCTCTTAAAATCTGCAGAACTAATGAGAAATAATAAACCACATAAATTAACAAATTTAAAGTGAAGATTGGGGATTATCTATCTTGAAATTAGAGGGCAACTTGAGCTTTTCTCTACAAACATCACATACATATGGTGTCATGAATTGAACTGTGTCCCCCCAAAATATCTGTTAACTTAGCTGGGTCATGATTCCCAGTATTGTATGATTGTGTACCATTTTGTAATCTGATCTCATTTCCTTACGTGTTGTATACTCTATCACTATGATGTAATAAAATGGATTAGCAGCAGTTATACTGATGAGGTCTACAAGATTAGATAGTGTCTTAAGCCAATCTCTTCTGAGATATAAAAGAGAGAAGCGAGCAGAGATACTCTGGAACCTCATACTACCAAGAAAGCAGTGCTGGGAGCAGAGCGCGTCCTTTGGACCTGAGATTCCTGCACTGAGATGCTCCCAGACCAAGGGAAGACTGGTCCATCACAAAGACCTTCCTTCAGAGCTGACAGAGAGAGAAAGCCTTCCCCTGGAGCTAATGACCTGAATTTGGACTTGCAGCCTACTGTACTGTGAGAGAATAAACTTCTCTTTGTTAAAGCCATCCACTTGTGGTATATCTGTTGTAGCAGCACCAGGCAACTAAGACATATGGTAAACAATATGCAATTAATAACAACGTTGAAATCAGTCAAATGACTCATGTATTAAGTGCCTGAGTTTTCCTCCAAATGTGTCCTTTTTTGTTTTTGCTTTTATTGAGTAAAATCTAACTGGCAACAGCATCAAATGAATCATCTGAAGTAAAGTGATATTTCATGTGTAACGTTTTGCCCTGGAAATGAACAGACCAATGGTTTCTTGGGTTGACTAGAGTCTGGGAAACAGATATTCACATATTATTGGAAGAAGGGATAATGGCATACAATTTTGGAGGACAATTTGGCAGCATGTTTTAAAATATTTAACTGAACAAGTATTTCCATAGAAATTACACTTCTAGTGATGTCTCAAAGAAAAATATTTGCAAATGAGCACCAAGAAGCAAGTCTAATCCTCTCCACTGCAAGGCTGGTAATAGCAGAAAACTGGAAACCACCATCCAGAAATGTCTTCAGCCTCAAAGAGATTAACTGCCTGGTAAGAAACAGGAAAGATAGTTGTAAGTGTATGGAAAAAGAAAGGTCTCTGCTACACATAATTAATTTTGTAAAAAGTCATGGTACTAATTTCCTGCCATCCACTCCAAAATAATATAGAGATTTATTATTTATGGAAGAATTCACAAATGTGTTATCATCTATTAACAGTAGTAAACCCACAAGGGGAAAGGGAGAGTGATTTTTTAGTGATAAAGGAAAAAGGATGTTTTCTATTTTTACTGCATATTCCCTGTATAATTTTAAATAAATCAAAACAAAAACCCACTGCCATGGAGTCCAGTAGATTTTGACTCACACCCACCTCATAGATTTTCCAAGGCTGTAAATCTCTATAGAAGCAGACTGCCACGCCTTTCTTCCTAGGAACTACTGGTGATTTCAAACCACTAATCTTTTGGTTATCTGTGGATTACTTTAACCACTGGACCACCAGTGCTCCAATTTAAAAAAAAGTAAAATAAATCAAAATTCCTTTGTGATGTGTTATTTCATCATTAATAATGATGTTAAATTGAACTTGACCTCTTCATTATATAGCAGTTGGTGATTTTAAATCAACA
>NW_004444060.1:459397-460373 GCF_000243295.1 Trichechus manatus latirostris | reverse complement strand
CCTAGACCGCCATCTTGCCGGAGACTCTTCCAACAGATATTATTTTTAATAAAATAAGGAAAAATATAATATCTATGCACACATACATTTTGTTTGACTCCTTTATACTGGCAATCATTCAAAGAGCACTTTATGTTACTACCTAGTACTTTTTATGTTTCTTTATTATGGCCCAGAATATAGTCTATCTTTGTGAATGTTCAAGTGTACTTGAAAAGAATTTTTTGTTGGATAGAATGATCTATAACGCCTTTTAGGTCAAGGTGGTTTAAAGTGCCATTCGGGTTTTCTATAGTACTAATGAATTTCTTTCCATTTTTTTTTTTCCTACTAATTACTGAGAAAAGAGGGCTGCATCTCCAAATATAATTATGTATTTTTTCTATTTCTCATTTCGGTTCTATCAGTTTCTGCATCAAACATTTAGAAGCTTTTTTGCTAGGTATATACATATTTGGGACTTTGTGCACTCTTGGAGAATTGAACCCTTTATAGTAACGTAATAGCACTATTTCCCCTCCTCTGGTAATATTCCTTGTTCGGAAGTATACTTAGCTTGACGTTAATATAGCTACTTCAGCTTTGTTTTGATCAGTGTTAGCAAAATATGCCTTCCGCATTCTATTACTTTTCTTTCTTTGTTTATATTTAAAGTGATTTTGTCAGGGTGGATGTCTGTTGGCGAAGCGGCTAAGAGCTCAGCTGTTAACCAAAAGATCTGCAGTTTTAATTCAACACCCGACCTTTGGAAAGAAACCCTATGGGGGCAGTTCTGCTCTGTCCTGTAGAGTCACTATGAGTAGCTATGAGTAGGAATAGACTCCTCCATGGCAACAAGTATGGTTATTCTTTTTTTTTTTGGTACATAGGGTGGCTATGAGTTGGAATCCACTGGAAGGCAGTGGATTCATTTGTTTAGTTTTGCTTTCTATCCAGACAATATTGGTTTTTGTTTTTTTAATTTGAGGATTAATAT
>NW_004444060.1:444692-458710 GCF_000243295.1 Trichechus manatus latirostris | reverse complement strand
TTTTTTTTTTTTTTTTAATTTAGAGTAATTGGTCCTTTAGAGTAATTAAAAGTAAGAAAAATGAGTTTTATTTTTCCTTTATTTATTCCATTTCCAATTCTCTCCTTTTTTTAATGTGTATTTCCAAAATTTTTGTCTGATATTTCTTCTACTTGAAGATCTTTCTTTAGTATAAATGTAGTATGAATCTCCTGGCAATTACTTTCAGTTTTCAATATTCAGAAAAAGTGTTTACATCTGTCTTTTAGACTATATTTTCACTACGTATAGATTTCTGAATTGACAGATTGACAGCATTTTTTTTTTTATATGTGTAACTTCAGTAGTTTATAGATATTACTGTATTTTCTCCTAGTCTTGATCATCCCGTAATCTTCTAGCTTGTGTGGCTTGTGATGACAAGTCTGCTGGGATTACATTTTTTTGTTTCTATATTTATTTGTGTATAATGTGGTCGTTGTTGGTTTCCATTCTGGTTTCTTTCAATATATACTTTTTTCTTTTTCTTTGGTTTTGAGAAGTTTGAAGATGATATGGTTCAGTGTGTTACATGTATGTGTGTGTGTGTGTGTGTGTGTATGCATACAGACATGAGCATCTGTATATTTATTCTGTTGGTGTTCTCTGAGCTTTGTGGGTAGCATCTATAATTAAATTTGGAAATTTTTCATCCCTTTTTCTTCAAACATTAATTTTGTTCAGTTCTCTTTTTCTTTTCTTTCTTGGATTCCATTTACATGTATATTACATTGTTTGCTACCCACCTCTTCCCCTCCTTAGCTAATGAATACAAGGTTTAATTTTTTTTCACTCTTGTATCCATTTGTGTTTCTGTGTGAGTACTTTCCACTAGCTTATTTTCAAGATCACTGATTCTTTTCTTGCCTTGCTGATAATCTTCTTAAAGGTATTCTTCATTTCTGTCACTATGTTTCTCATTTCTAACATTTCTATTTGATTTTCTTTACAATTTTCTTCTCTCTGCTGTCACACATTTAATCTTGCCTGTTTCTAACCTTTCCCACTATAGCCTTTATTTTACATTTTACAACATTTTTGTCTTATCTTGTTCTGGTTCTGTCAATTGCTTTATCTCTTGGACATATGTTATTTGGATTATTCTCTCTTCCTTCCTTCCTCCCTTCCTCCCTCCCTGTTCCCCTTCCACTGTCCCTCTTCTCATTTGCTTTCTTTTTCCTTCCTTTCTTCCTTCTTTCTTTCTTTCCTTCATTTCTTCCCTCCTTCCTTCCTTCTTTTCTTTTGTATATGCCTTGCAACTTATCTTTTTAAGACAATAGAAACTGAGATAAATAGACTTTATGTATGAAATTTGGCAAGTATTTCCTCATGTTAAGGTTTGAATGTGGGATTTAGAATCAATTTAATCAGGAGTTGAGCTTTTTGGAGTCTGTGATTCTTCTTGAAATTATTATTTTGTTTTTGTTTATACTTCTGGAATGTCATGCAAGTTCCAGCACTTATACTTTGCCTTCCTACCATAACAGTTCATTTTTCTTTTTTCTTTTTGTATTTTTTTCCCCAACACTTGTTCAGGGGAAAATTCTAGGATTCTCCTCATATGATGAATATTTCTTAAAGCTATAAATTTTGCCTAAATTAAGTAGATTTAAAGCAACAATTGCCTTAATTATCTAACATCACAAGATTCCCCTCTGACCAGAGGACCAGTGTTATACTCTTACTCAAGAATTAACTTCATTTGGTAAAGGGTAAGAGAGTACACATTACTGGGGAAGCCACCACAACTTGTGCAAGGCAAGGTCATGGAAGATCCGTAGACACATCTAAACTCCCTGAGGGACCGAATTGCTGGGTGGAGGGCTGTGGGGACCGTGGTCTTGGGGAACATCTAGCTCAGTTGGCATAAGACAGTTTATAAAGAAAATGCTGTACATTCTACTTTGGTGAGTAGCGTCTGGGGTCTTAAAAGCCTGCGAGTGGACGTCTAAGATACTCCACTGGTCTCATCTCTTTAGGAGCAAGGGAGAATGAAGAAAACTAAAGATACAAGGGAAAGGTTATTCCAAAGGACTAATGGACCACAACTACCATGGCCACCACCAGACTGAGTCCAGTACAACTAGGTGATGCCTGGCTACCACCACTGAGTGCTCTGACAGGGATCACAACAGAGGACCTCGGACAGAGATCAAGAAAAATGTACAACAAAATTCTAACTCACAAAAAAGACCAGACTTACTGGCCTGACAGAGACTGGAGAAACCCCAAGAGTATGGCCCCTGGACACTCCTTTAGCTCCGTAATGAAGTCACTCCTGAGGTTCACCCTATAGCCAAAGATTAGACAGGACCATAAAACAAAACGAGTTTAAAGGGGCACACCAGCCCAGGAGCAAGGACTAGAAGGCAGGAGGGGAAAGGAAAGCTGGTAATAGGGAACCCAAGGTCAAGAAGGGAGAGTGTTGATGTGTCATGGGGTTGTTATCCAGTGTCATAAAGCCATATGTGTACAACTGTTTAATGAGAAGCTAGTTTGTTCTGTAAACCTTCATCTAAAGTACAATAAAAAAAAAAAAAAAGAGAGAGAGAGAAAGAGATAGAGGAAAAAAAAAAAAACTTCAGTTTATGGTCAGTGTCTACTAATTTCCAAAATGTCTAGTGTATTTATACTATTTAGTGTTCAGTTTTCATACAACGAGCCAGTAAACTTGACATCCTGTTATTTGAAGGTGCTCTAGATCGTTTAATTGACTGAAGTAATAATGTTAGGCGTGATACCATTACTTGCTGTTATCCAACTCATTTAAGTTTTTATTTTGATATTGCAGTTATATATATCAAGTAGACCTTAGTGAGCTGCCTATACATCGTAGCTGTTGCTGTTATTAGCTGTCATTGTGTCAGTCCTGGTCTCATACCAACCCTATACACAACAAAACAAAATGCTGTTGGGTTTTGCACTATTCCCATGGTCAGTTGTAGATCAACTTGCTATGAATTATAGAGTTTTCATCGGCTAATTCTCAGAAGTAGATCACCAGGGATTTCTTCCTACTCAGTCTTAGTTTGGAAGCTCTGATGAAACCTGTTCACCATCATAGCCACTTACAAGCCTCCTTTGACAGATTGGTGGTTGGTCGCACTTGAGGTACATTGGCCGAGAATCAAACAAGGTCTCTCACATGAAAGATGACAATTTTATCACTGAACCACCAGTATTGTTTTTCATCCTAGAGACCACAATGATTAACATTGCCAAAGATCCCTTTAAGTAAGACCATTCTGAATACTACTGTGGCCGTAATACCTATATGGAAACCATATCCATAGATTCACTTACAGTTTATGTTGTTACTTAACTTCTGCTTCACAGTATTCTTGTGGCTACATCCTAAAGTAAAAACATATTAACCTTTGGGCTGGAGACTTGGAATGGGGGTGGCATTCCAAGATTAATTTATCGTGTTGTAAAATTTTCAGGGAAAAATGTCTCAATGTTCTCTTTGTAATTAAATGCATCAATGTTCCCTTTGCAGTTAAAAAGATAATAAGTGGATAAAAATTTTATACAAGCACGAGATTTTACATTGGAAACTAAAGAGGCAATGAACATATAGGCTATGACCAATAAGTCTTCATTATAATCCTTCTGTAGTATAGTTTAAATTATATTATTTAGGAATGCATGGTAATGACTTCTAGTTCTTAAATTTATGTGTCTTCCCTCTCCTTTCAGACACTTGGGTATTTAGTATCTTGCTTCTTTGAATTTGGAGGGAACTGTGTGACTAGTTCTTGCCAGCGGACTGTGAGAGACACATGAAACTTTCTGAAGCATTTTATTGTCGAAGATTTCTTACCGTGCTGGGGCAATCCCTAATGCCTCATGTTGAGATGGTGGCATTTTAGAAGGTGGAGTCTCCATCATCCTAGGGCCCTATATCATGAGGAGAGGTTTTGTAATATACATTTGGTTTGCAATATGAACCAGAAATAGACATTTCTGAAATTTTTTAGTATTTTTGTTTATCACAGCATAGCTTAGGGTATCCTAGTTACTAAAGGTTAACTAGTCATAAAAATTATGCTAGATAAATTCAATAAAATAACATTTTTAAAAAGGACATTAAGTATTTAATGAATTGATGATAGTCTGGGAAGCAGGATTGAGAATTGGTAGGGACTGAGGAAATTCCAGGAAGCTGAAGGAGCCTTTGTAGCACAGTGGTTAAGAGCTTGGCTGCTAACCAAAATGTCCGCAGTTCAAATCCACCAGCCACTCTTTGGAACCCCTATGGGGCAGTTCTACTCTGTCTTATAGGGTTGTTATAAGTTGGAGTCGACTCCATGGTGACAGATTAGGCATATAGAAGCAAAAATTTCCTTATAACAATAACAATCTGATATGTATGTCATACTAGAATTACTAAGCAACTGTTTCTTTACTTTTTGTATCATTCTATTAAGATCCACTTCTAGAAGATGGGGGTGAAATATTAGACTATTTTGTCTTTACAGTTTATTTAAGATATCAGGATTTATTCTCCCAAATAAAAAATGGGAAGAGGTAAGTGTTTCTACAAAATGGAATAGGAAGAAATAAAGAGATACAGATGCATGGAAGGCAAAATCTAAGAGAAGTCCACAATACACAGTCAGTATTTAGAAATTGGACATGGATGACTCCAATGCCATCAGAACAGCATGGTGGACATACAGAGTTAAATATGAACTTGCCAAATTCAATGCAAAGAGACTTTTCTAACATATTGGCACTTTATTTTCTCCAGAAGTGAATATTGTTAAAATATTATGACATTTGTTAAATGCTATTAGTTAGAACTATTTTAAGATAATTTCTTTTAAAAAAGATTCTGATACTGTGTATTTTTTTCTCAAGATTTCTTACAATACACGTATTCTGTATTGGTGATTTGAATACAACTTAAATATTTCTATCAGAATTTATTGGCACAAGAGTATCACAGTGCTACATTTTGGCAAAGCCTAAACTTTGGATGCTATTATTACTGAACTGTTTTATCTTGCAGTGCATGTTTGATGTAAATGGTTAACACCTGGCTGCTAACAGAAAAGTAAGTGGTTGAAGTCCACCTAGAGGCTAATATGAACAAAGGTCTGGCAAGCTACTTTTGAAAAGTCAGCTGTTGAAAACTGTATGGAGCACAGTTCTACTCTGACACACCTGGGGTCTCCATGAACAAGAACCCACGCTACAATAATTGGCAACTGAGATTGTCTCTTAGTTAATACCTTAATATTATGTTTTCGTATGGCCATTGCTTCTGTCTAATCATCATCTAACAAGGTGTTGACAATATCTTGGGTGTTTCTTCTTGTTGTTATGTCTGACTTTATCCTTTATGAAAGGATTGCATAAGAAAAATCTTAAACACAGTAAGTGAATATAAGGAATAAAAAAAAGAAAAAACAACTTCTTTATATAATATTTTTTATACTTAACATCAACCGTGTAATAAAACCACTTTTGCCTCATAAAGCTTTGAGCCTAATAAATAGAAAATAAAGTAACTTCACTGAGTAAATTAAACTTTTATTTAAAAGCTATCTTAATGGACAAGTTGCTCTTCTTTACAATACCTGTATAATTGTACTCTTTGTTCCATGGAGTTAGTGAACCTATCATTACTCTCATGCTATACTAATTCTGAAATTATTTAGGCATTAAAAAAATATTACCTGAATGGAAAAAATTTTGAGATATGTCCTAATTTTTCTCATTTTATTTGTATGGTTTAGACTCAAAGATTTTATTCATTTATAGTGAATATAGATTAATTATGAAGGTAAGATGCATGTAAGATGACAACAAACTAGAAAGAATGGATTAGAGAATGGGTTTCTGGCGATAGCTGTTAAAAAAAATAGTAAAAAGTTCAGTGTATTGATGACTCTTGGCACTTGTGGGGAAAACATACTGAATGTATTTTTGTAATTGTACTATTATGTATTGTTTTGGTTTTTAGAATCCTATACTAAAATACTACATCACTAATAAAGAACTAGTGACAACTGTTGCTGTTGTTGTCATGTGCAGTCAACTTGGTTCTGACTCATAGTGACCGTATTCACAACAGAATGAAACACTGCCTGGTCCTGTGCCATCCTCACAATCATTCCTATGTTTGAGCCCATTGTTGCAGCCACTGTGTCAATCCATCTCCTTGAAGGTCTTCCTCATTTTTGCTGACCCTCTACTTTACCAAGTATGATGTCCTTCTCCAGGGACTGGTCCCTTCTGATAACATATCCAAAGTACATGCGACAAAGTATTGCCATCCTCCCTTCTAAGGAGCATTCTGATTGCACTTCTTCCAAGACAGATTTGTTTCTTCTTCTCATAGTCCATGGTATATTCAATATTCTTTGCCAACATCATAATTTAAATGTGTCAATTCTTCTATGGTCTTCCTTATACATTGTCTAGCTTTCTCATGCATATGAGGTGATTGAAAATATCATGGCTTGGGTCAGGTGCATCTTAGTCCTCAAAGTGACAACTTTGCTTTTGAACGCTATAAAGAGATCTTTTTCTGCAGATTTGCCCAATGCAATAATATGTCCTTTGATTTCTTGACTGCTGCTTCCATAGGCATTGATTTTGGATCCAACTCAAATAAAATCCTTGACAATTGGTGTCTTTTCTCCACTTATGATGTTGCTTATTGATTCAGTTGTGAGAATTTTTGTTTTCTTTATGTTGAGGTGTAATCCGTACTGAAGACTGTAGTCTTTGATCTTCATCAGCAAGTGTTTCAAGTCCTGTTTGTTTTCAGCGAGTAAGGTGGTGTCATTAGCATATTGCAACTTGTTTATGAGTCTTCATCCAATCCCAATGCAGCATTCTTCCTCATGTAGTCCAGCTTTGCTTTATTTTGTACTCTATTAAATATATTTCTTGAGAGTGCAGAATACCTTACCATTTTTATTTTCTAATTATAATTGTATTCCAGGAAATCTTGATCATATCCAAAAGAATGCATTGGAGTTACAATTTGAAACTCATACTTAATTGCCCGTTTATTAAGTTACAAAAAGCCCAAAGTGTTGTTTTCAGATTTGAATTACTATAAATCTCCTAAAACACGTTTTTTGAAAATACATAGTACACTGTCATCCTATCCACTACTTAGTTTTAACATCCTTCATTTCCTTCAAATTAACATTTCCCTGTTTTTGATCAGGTCAAAATTATATCTCCAGTGTATCCTTGAATGTTTTATATAAAATCAGTTTCATGATTATTTGCCGTTGTTCTAGTTTCTAAATCTCTCATTTGACATTATTTGTGTCGTCTCTTTATTTGTATAGTTATACTCAAACATGTGTGCATATACAAACACACTTACACAGATACACACATACGTAAACATGATTTAAACCCTTATGTTTCTTACCTCGTGATTGAACATGGTTGAACATCTGGTTCCTTCTAACTGTGTTGTCTGTTTTCCCACTGTAATAGGCAAAAATGGCCAATAGCCAGTGATTCTTCTTTAAACAAACAACAAACAAACAAACAAAAAAAACCTTTGCAACCCAGTCTTAGCAAGTGTTCCAAGAACACATAACATCAAAATTATATTGTATTTATACTCTGTGAAAAGTTGTCATTAACCACTTTAAACATGCATTTTTTTTGCTTGGTATGGTAATAGAGTAATAAAATTTTTAAAACTTCCCTGTATTTTTACTATTACTCTGTTGATTAAAGCGTTCATGATTCTTCAGATAATTCCATATTTATTCTCATCACTAAGACCACTTAGCATTTCATCATTTCTGTTGAAACAATTCAATTAAAAAATCTTGATTATCTGCTTTGAGAAAGATACTGTTCCAGATGCTAGTAAGATGAACAATAAATATACATGTAAGCATATGTTAAAGGTGATATGTCCTATGGACATACATAGAACAGATTAGAGAGTATTAGAAAGGCCATATTTACGGGGTACAATTTTAATTGAAGTGTTTAGGGCTGAACTCCTTAAGAAGGGGCTACTTGAGCAAGGACTTGAAATGAAGGAACAAACCCTGAAGATACATAGAGAAGATCCTTTCAGGCAAAGGAAACAGCAAATGTAAAGGTCTTGCTGCAGAGGTTGCCAAATGGATTTGAGGAAGATCAAGGGGTTCAGTGTGCTGGAGAAGGATGAGTAATGGGGAGAATGGCAGATGATGAAATTGGAAAGGCCACTGAATGTAATGCTCTACAGGCCTTTTGCCTTTTACTCTAAGTGAAAGATATCGGAGGGCTTTATATAATGGGGTGTCATGATCTGATTTGCCTTTTAGAAACGTACATATGGCGTCACTGAGAAGAGTAGACTATAGAAGGGGTAACACCCAAAATCTATGTTGACATTTTCCCCCCTTTCCCTTCTCACCAGCATTGTTTTTGTTAAATTATTCATCAACATTCCCAAAGATTACTTTACTGCTTAACTATGCTGATTTCTTCTCTTGTTCTTTAATGTTCATCCTACAGCCTGCTATTAGAAACCAACTGGTGTCTAGTTGATTCCAACTCATGGTGAGTAATACTCTTTAATTACAAACTTAATAATGTTATCTACTTTAATTCTCAAAACTTTCACGATAATTTTCAAATTATTTTGCCTGTCACAGAAGTCCTTCATGACTGGACTTATTTGTAGCATCTCTTTGACATTTTCCTAACTCTCCCCTCTTTGACATTACCTGGATGTCAAATGCTGCTGAAGACCTCTATACCCAAATAAATGTTTTCTTATTTTTCTGGAACATTCTCCCCTATCACTAATTCTATGCAGGGAGAAATCTTATATATCAGTTAATATTAAATTCAAGTGCCAGGGCTTTGTAAAGCCTTTCCACAACCAATAATCTAAGTTTGCTTGTGAATCATCGTATCAGCCTATTCAAGACTCCATTATGGTACTTGTAACACATTGCCTTAAAATTACAAATTATTTTTTCATTTATCTCCCTCATTCAAATGTGAATTTATTCAAGGTAAACAATGTCCTCTCAACTTAATAGTTCCAGTATCTGTTCCCATGTTTCTAATTTAAGCCTATTTGCCTTCATTATCTACAACTTGTCTGCCAGATTGTTTTATTGTGGTGGCTTGCTTGTTACTACAGTCCTGAAAACTATGCCACTATTATTTCGAATTTTCATAGTCACCCCTGATGGACAGGTTTTGGCAGAGCTTCCAGACTAAGGCAGACAAGGGAGAAAGTGCTGGCAATCTACTTCTGAAAACTAGCTAATGGGAGCCTTATGGATCACAACAGAACATTGTCTGACTCACTTGCTTTTGTCACGTCTTCAGGAGGGGTCAATCATGATTGTTGAAGTAGAAGGCCTACAAGTACAAAAGAGACTCTTGGTGAGATGGATTGGCACAATACCTGCAATGATGGACTCGACCATGCTGGCAGTAAGGTCGCCATGAGTTCGAATTATCTGGATGGCAATTAAAAATAAGCCATTGTTAAGTCCTCATCTCAGTGTGCTTGCTTTATTCACAGTGCATATGTGTAATCATTTAATTCATACAATCTTATACTTTACCTCCAATTTTTTCAATGTTTTCATCATATTTTGTTTTATTTCCTTTACATGGTTTTAGAATTCCCTTGCTCATGGTGTGTGATATTAGACTTCCAATAGTATTTCAGCTCCCTGATTTTTGACTTATTTTTATTAAATATTATTAATTTTTTTTTTATTCTGGTACTTAGGATCACCCCTTAAATTATCTCACATATTAAGAATACTTGTTATATTGTTATATATTCCTAACGCTGTAAAAGGAAATAAAATATATAACTCAAATTTTGTTAGGCCAATGTATAAATTAATCAATAAATTGATACTCCGTATCCAGATCATCATCCTAGTTGAATGTTTTATGTCCGATATTTCTCCATTCTCCTTTTTTTAAATTCTTTCACTTTTAAATTATTGCCATTATATGATAACAATATCACTGCATTCTTTACACAACTCTTTCCTCTAGGCTTGTCTTGGAAGATTTTATTCTCTAGAGAAATGCTAATGGGAAACAAAAATATATAGTTTAAACAATTTTCTCTTCTCTTGTAGAAATTTTATATTGCATTTGAATCACATATAAAAGGAAACACCTTGCATGTGTCAATAACTTTAGTGTATAAACTTTCAGAGTCAATTTCAAATAAAATTCTGTGGTTCTCCTAGTAATCTGAATTATAATCCAGTCTCACGTCTTTGTTTGCGATGCTTCTGAAAATTGCTGCTTTAATAATTATTTAGGTTTAAGTTTAACTACCTTGTTATTCTTCCATTCTGCTCCGGCACATTGTACACACACACACACCTACTCACCACTTAGAAGAACTGCTATCTCCCATTGGCACTTAAGTTATTTCTTAAAACAGTAGCCTGATTATCTTCTTGCCTACCTATGATTTTCCTATCAATATACCAGTTTCTACTTTTGTTAAATCTGTAGTCAAAATTCACCTGAACTATTCCAAGGTGTCACTTTACCATATAGAGTTGGACTCATCACTATTACTTTCATGATTAATATATCAATGTGATGCTGGGCACTTTTTCACTTTTTTTGTAAAAGCCCATTTTGAAGAGATTTATAGTTTCATACTGGAAGTGAATTTATTTCCACACATGCAAGAGTTCTGCTGCTGCTTTTGACAGTAAATATAGATGACTCTCATCCAACTTACTAACCAAATGCAAACTTGCTTATATGTCATAAACGACATTACAGTTCTAAAATGAAAGCAAAATTGATGGTCGAGTGCTAAGTGATGACGTCCATAATCCACTTACCAAGAAAGATATTTAAATTTAGAACACATAATGGATTTCCTTCAAAGCGATCAATTGGGTATATATTAATTCGATTTTTATAGCATTGCTTCTGAAACTAACAGTTTTTTTTCCCCGAAAAATGCGCGTTAACACCGTGTTATTATATAAACAGCCATAAGTGGGTTATTGAATTTTCTGCAAGAGTACTTGAAACTTGGGAAAAAAATAGAAACTAATTATATTCCATACCAAGCTATTATAAATAACTTCTTTTTTAAAATATTTTAATGCTTTTAATTTTCAGCTCTAACATTTGATATAAAGTATGAGCACAGGAATAAGATATTCTTTTCGTTAAAATTCCTCCTATAATCCTACAAAAAGAGGACTGTCTTGGAGAGATAATTATTTTTTCAAAATTAGTGGATACTTGACAAATACTTCACCATTTTCTCGTTTGAAGTTGATGGACTTGTTGCAATAAATATTGGTGTTATGGATTGAATTTTGTCCCCTAAAATTATGTGTTGTAAATCCTAACCTCTATGCCTGTGGTTATAATCTCATTTGGAAATGAGGTGTCTTTGTTATGTTAATGAGACAGAATTAGTGTAGAGTTTGTCTTAAATCAGTCTCTTTTGAGATACAAAAGAGATTAAACAAGTAAGTGAGAGAAGCAGAGATGGGGAAATAGAGATGCCACAGAATTTGAAGATAGCCCAAGAGTAGAAGCTCAGAAGAGACAAGGGCCTTCTTCTTGAGCCAACAGAGAGAGAAAGCCTTCCCCTAGAGCTGGCACCCTAAATTCAGACTTTTAGCTGCCTAAAATGTGAGAAAATAAATTTGTTTGTTAAAACCACCCACTGGTGGTATTTCTGTTATGCCAGCACCAGATTACTAAGACAATTGGCTATGATAGGAAATATATTTAAGTCAAGTCATAACGGTGCTCTAAATAAGGGGAGTGTCTTGGTAGATCAAAAATTGTGAAGAAAGCTTTAATAGTCTAAAGCAAGATGGGGTCATATCAGAAAAGGCAAAGAACATGCCAGGACAACTAAGGGGGTCTATCATAAATGATGAGAGGTATATTAAAAAAAAGCAGCATTCCTAGGAGAGGGGGAAGTCGGGGACAAATGAATGGGAAGAAAGTTGAAGTAATTCTTTAAAATAAATGTATTTTATATTCACAGACAGATAAGAGAGATGGCCACACATATAAAATAAAAACAGGAATTATGATGGTGAAATAGTTTGCTTTCTTTAAATGAAAATTGAAATAAAATGTGCCCCAAAAAATCACAGGTAATCTGAATAATAAATTTTTTGGAGAGAGTTTTTGGCAAAGTTAGTGAGCTAGTAAATGGAGACAGGAAAAAAAAAAAAATCCCACAAAACGTAACCAGGGAAATTTATTGATACAAAAAACGAATTGTAGGAAATAGTGAATTTTAAAATCCATACTGAAGAAATTACCAAAGAAAGCAGAGAAGAATTGGGTGGGAGGAAAACTTTGAAAAATTTGGAACCGTTAAAAACATGATTTATCGGTATTAAAGCACAATGATTTCTGAAAAACACACTTTCCAAAAAGCCACATCTAGACACATGGTATTAGACTTCTAAATATAATGAAAGAAGTACAAAGAGAGAAAGAGAAAAAAATAAGAAAATGAATTGAGAGAAATAAGAAAATGATAATTTATGGACATCATAAAATCTATAGCAACACTAGACCAAAGAGAATTTCAGAGCAATCCCTACAGAATACTGAAAAAAAAAATCTTTTGTACTGAGAATCCAAAATATCTTCTTACAGCTAAACTATAATTTTGATATGAAACTGATGAAGATATTTTCAGTCACAGAACATTCAAAGATTCCAGGCAGCAAGCCATGATAGAAGTGCCATAAAGAAGTATTTTTATAAAAATACAATAACATCAAAAAAGCATCAGTGGTATGAAGGAAGCAATGGAAAACAGACAGAAGTACATTTTTTTTGTTTAGTTTTATCAGTAAGAATCAACTGAAACAAATTTCATTTTACTCCATAATTAAAATTTCAGATGATAGAAATATGAACACAGTATGAGTATAGATGAAAGTAAGAGCAGGCTTATTCAATCTCTATGCTGAGCAACTAATCCAAGGAACGGTAAAATATGAAGAAGAACATGGTATCAGGATTGGAGGAGGACTCATTACAATCAGAAACATGCAGGTGATACAACCCAGCTTGCTGAAAGTGAATACTATTTGAAGCACTTACTGATGAATGTTGTCATGGTTTGAATTATGTCCCCCCAAAAATGTGTATATCCGTTTGGCTGGGCCATGATTCCTGGTACTGTGTGATTTTCCTGTATGTTATAAACCTGCCTCTATGATGTTAATGAGGGAGGATGGGTGGCAGTTGTGTTAGTAAGGCAGGACCTGATCTACAAGACTGGATTGTGTCCTGAGGCAATCTCCTGAGATATAAAAGACAGAAGTGAGCAGTGAGACAGGGGTACCTCATACCATCAAGAAAGCAGTGCTGGGAGCGGAGAGGTTCCTTTGGACCAGGGTCCCTGCACCAAGAAGCTCCTAGTCCTGGGGAACACTGATGGGGATGCTGACAGAGAGAGAAAGAATTCCCCTTGAGCTGACGCCCTGAATTTGGACTTTTAGCCTACTTTGACTGTGAGGAAATAAACTTCTCTTCGTTAAAACCATCCACTTGTGGTGTTTCTGTTATGGCAGCACTAGATGACTAAAACAAAGGTCGAAGACTACAACCTTCAATATGAACTTACATAAACATAAAGAAAACAAAAATCCTGACCACTGGACCAATAAAGAGCATCATGATAAATGACAAAGAAATTGAAGTTTCCAAGGAGTTCTTTCTGCTTGGATCAACAATCAGTATTCATGGAAGCAGCTGTCAAGAAATCAAACAATGTGTGGCATTGGGAAATCTGCTGCAAAAGACCTCTTTAAAGTGTTGAAAAACAAAGGTGTCACCTTAATGATTAAGGTGCACCTGAGCGCAGTGGTTAAGAGCTTGGCTGTTAACCAAAAAACAGCAGTTCAAATCCACTAGCTGCTCTGTAGAAACCCTATGAGATAGTTCTACTCTGTCCTATAGGGTCTCTATAAGTCCAAATGGACACGAGGGCAACAGGTTTTTTTGTTTGTTTGTTT
>NW_004444060.1:416331-436605 GCF_000243295.1 Trichechus manatus latirostris | reverse complement strand
TTCAGGATTGTTGATTCTCTGTTTGGCTTAGTTTTTCGGATCTTTGTTGTGGAGGGACGGCGTGGTGCTTCTGCCTAGACCGCCATCTTGCCGGAGTCTCTGTTTGTTTGTTTTTTAATGGGTGACTCAAGTCACAGTCTTTTCAAACACTTCTGGATCATACCAACATATGCTATAATGAAGCTTTGTCTTTCTTGGAGGCAGTATAGTATACTGAGAAAATGGAAGAATTATAGAGTAAAAAGATATAAATATATTTCGTAACTCTGACACAACAACTTAGAACAGACTAATCTTTCTGAACAACAATGTACGTATACACATCTTCTAATACTGGGTAAAATAATAGCTATTAGTTCTGCTGGTTGTTTAGTATTAGCAGCCTATATTTTATTCCTTTCAAAGTAAATAAAATCTACAAGGGGGAAATATCTGGATACCATGAGTTTGTGAACAGTAAGAATTAGTAAAATTTTGCTGAAGATCATTCAAAAGTGGTTGTAGCAGTACATTGACAGGGAACTGCCAGAAATTCAAGCTGGATTCAAAAGAGGACGTGGAATGAGTGATATCATTGCTGATGTCAGATGGATCCTGGCTGAAAGCAGATAATACCAGAAAGATGTTTGCTGGTGTTTCATTAATTATGCAAAGGCATTTAACTGCATGGATCATAAAAAATTTTGGATAACATTACGAAGAATAGGAATTCCAGAACACTTAATCGTGCTCACAAGGAACCTGTACATAGATCAAGGGGCAGTCATTCGAACAGAACAAGGGGATACTGCTGGGTTTAAAGTCAGGAAAGGTGTGCTTCAGGGTTGTATCTTTTCATCATGCTTGTTCAATCTGCATGCTGAATAAATCAACCAAGAAGCTGGAGTATATGAAGAAGAATGGGGTATCAGGATTGGAGGAAGACTCATTAACAACCTGCAATATGCAGATGGAACAACCTTGGTTGCTGAAAGTGAAGTGGACTTGAAGCACTTACTGATGAAGATCCAAGACCATAGCCCTCAGTATGGATTACACTTCAACATAAAGAAAATAAAAGTTCTCACAATTGGACCAGTAAGCAACATCATGATAAAAAGAGAAAACACTGAAGCTGCCAAGGGCTTCATTTTACCTGGATACGCAATCAACACCCGTGGAAGCAGCAGTTAAGAAATCAAAAGACGCATTGCATTGGGCAAATCGGCTGCAAAAGACCTCTTTGAAGTGTTGGAAAGCAAAGATAATCACTTTGAAGACTAAGATGCACCTTACGCAAACCGTGGTATTTTCAATTGCCTCATATGCATGCGAAAGCTGGACGATAAATAAGGAAGACCAAAGAAGAATTGATGCCTTTGAATTGTAGTGCTGGTGAAGAATATTGAACTTACCATGGACTGCCAAAAGACCAAACAAATCTGTCTTAGAAGAGGTACAGCCAGAATGCTCCTTAGAAGCAAGAATGGCAAAACTTCGTCTCACATACTTTGGACATGTTATCAGGAGGGACCAGCCCCTGGACAAGGATGTCATGCTTAGTAAAATAGAGGGTCAATGAAAAAGAAGAAGTCCCTCAAGGAATGGATTGACAAGCAGTTCCAACAATGGGCTCAGGCATAACAACTATTGAGAGGATGGCAGGGGACCAGGCAGTGTTTTGCTCTGTTGTATATAGGGTTGCTATGAGTCGAAACTAACTTGATGGCACTTAACAACAACAACAACATCTTGGGTACAACAATTCATCATTGGGGCAATTCAATGGCACAAGTATTTACAAGCATGTGACTACTTGATCTGGTATCCATCTTGCAATCTTTTCCTGTGGGTTGATTCTTCTGTTTTGTCATCAGAATGAAGAATACTTACTACAGTAAATGCTAAGGGAAAGGAAAAAAAAAAAAAAAAACAGTGTTCTGCAACTTTTTCCTAAAGATTAGATGTATGAAGGTGACTCTAAAACAATGACAGTTATATGAAGGAACTGTTTCCATAGTACTGCAGTGGAAAGTGATAAACACTTTAAGGGAGGAGAAGGATTGAATTACAATTTTGAGGAAACACATGGACCTATTTTTTATTGATTTATTGCCACCATGCAGATGGTCTGCAATGAATCATATTAAAAAAAAATAACGTAGTGCAGCCTATAAAGCCTTAGAGTTCTTTTCCAATTTGATAAATAATTGATCATCTACTTCATGGAAAAAAAATGAAAATCCAAATATTATTGCCACTAATAGCATTACATAACCTTGAAATATTTCATATTTAATTGAATTGTCCTTGTCTAAAAGTCAAGGTCAAGAAAGTAAAATAGCCATAATGAGTGAAATTTAAAATTGAACGTATCTCTCTTAGAAATAGAGTATTTTCAAAAGAAATGAAAAAAATACTATATATGTATATACTATCTAACCATATGTAAAAGAAAACCAGGAATAATGTAAAAGCCCAAAACAAGAGATCTGTTTCACTGTTTAATTTCTTTCTAAACATCTTCTTCTAAAATCATTTAAGAGAAATGGTATTATGTTTATTTTCAACAAAAACATATATGGATGTATACTAAATTGAAGGAAACAGAAAGTTTTTGTTAATACATTGATATCTATGCATAAACATATATTTTGTTGAAATACTATTACAATAATGTATACGTTTGTATTGGCTTGAATTTCTTTGTAAATTGGTGGTTTTTATATAATTCTGATGACTTGTCCTATTGACAGGGGGAAAAAATTGCTGAACATGATTTATCTTAGGATATTTTCCTGACTATGTTCTCCTTAATATTGTTATGCATATGATTGTGGTATAAAATATTTTCTGAGTTATTTAATTTTTGTATTTAAATTTTATTTTCTTGCATAAACATGCATTTTAAATCATGTTAGAAAGCTGTCTCAACACATGGTCTTGTGTGTTCTAGTTGAATAAAATAAAATAAAATAAAATAACTAATTCTTCCCAATTCTCTTAAGTAAGGATTCATTTCAAAAAAAGTGGAAACCTTGAAACTGGCCAAAACACTGAGAAACAAGGCAGCCAATGCAACAGAGATCTTGCTAGTAGAGAAATACTTAAATAACCAGCCTCTTTTCTTCAGCCAGCTGCACAAAAGGATCAACAGAAAGCTGGAAAGCAGAGAAGTGAAGAAATACATAGCTTAAATTAATGAAGAATACAATTAAGCCTTTCTCACTAGGGGGAAATTAAGGTCACTGGCTGCACAACTAATAAGGATTCATGAGGAAAACAAGGCATAGTTTTAAATTAAGCAATGATAACACTTTATGATACTATGAAGTGTAAAAATAAGAATTATTCATTAAAATAAGAATTATTCATTGTTCATTTTTTCCCCTCAATTTATGTCTTCAAATCCAGTAATATTATATATATAGTTAACCTACATGTCTTGGTTTTGTAGTACTGCTATAACAGAAATACCATAAGTGGGAGGTTTTAAAGAAAAGATAATTTATTTTCTCACAGTTTAGTCTGGATGTCCGAACTCAGGGTGCCAGCTCTAGGGGAAGGCTCTTTCTCTGTCCTCTGTGGGGGAAGATCCCTTTTAGTTTCTGTAGACCCATATTCCTTGATTCTTTAGGGATCTCCAGGAGGCATGTATTTTCCCCTCCATTTGTGCTTTCTTCTCTGTGCCTTATCTGCTCTTTTATATCTCAAAAGTAAGTAGACATTATACACTGATGGTGGGAATGTAAAATGGTACAATCACTTTGGAAATTGATTTGGCACTTCCTTAAAAAGCTAGAAACAGAAGTCCCATACGATCCAGCAATCCCACTCCTTGGAATATATCCTAGAGAAATAAGAGCCATCACATGAATAGATATGTGCACACCTATGTTCATTGCAGCACTGTTCACAATTACAAAAAGATGGAAACAACGTAGGTGCCCATCAAAGGGTGAATGAATAAACAAATTATGGTATATTCACACAATGCAATACTATGCAGTGATAAAGAACAAGGATGAATCTGCAAAACATCTCATAACATGGATGAATCTGTAAGGCCTTATGCTGAGTGAATTTAGTCAGTTGCAAAAAGACAAATATTGTATGAGACCACTATTATAAGAACTCAAGAAAAGGTTTAAACAGAGAAGAAAACATTCTTTGATGGTTATAAATGTGGGGAAGGTGGGAGAGGGGTATTCACTAACTAGATAGTAGATAAGAATTATCTTAGGTGAAGGGAAGTACAACACACAATACAGGGAAAGTCAGCACAACTAGACTAAACTAAAAACTAAGAAGTTTCTTAAATACAGCCAAACACTTTGAGGGACAGAGTATCAGGGGTGGGGGTCTGGGGACCATGGTTTCAGGGGACATCTAGGTCAATTGGCATAACAAAATTTATTAAGAAAATGTTCTGTGTTCCATTTTGATCTGGGGTCTTAAAAGCTAGGAGCGGCCATCTAACATACATCAGTTTGTCCCAACCCACCTGGAGCAAAGGAGAATGAAGAACACCAAAGACACATGGAAAATATTACCCCCAGGGACAGGAAGGGCCACATAAACCAGAGACTCCATCAGCCTGAGACCAGAAGAACTAGATGGTGCCCAGCTACTACCAATGACTGCCCCGACAGAGAACACTACAGAGTCCCTGATGGACCAGGAGAAAAGTGGGGTGCAGAACTAAAATTCTACTAAGAAGACCAGACTTAATGGTCTGACTGAGACTGGAGGGACCCTGGAAGACATGGTCCCCAGACTCTGTTAGCCCAGAACTGAAACCATTCCCGAAGCCAATTCTTCAGGCAAAGATTAAACTGGACTATAAGACATAAAATGATACTCGTGAAGAGAGTGCTTATTAGCTCAAGTAAATATATGAGACTAATTGGGTAGCTTCTGTCCAGAGGCCAGATGAGAAGGTAAAAAGGGACAGGAGCTGGTTGAATGCACATGGGAAATCCGGGTAGAAAGGAGAAGTGTGCTGCCACGTAGGGAGAGCAACTAGGGTCACATAACAATGTGTGTATAAATTTTTGTATGAGAAACTAACTTGAACTGTAAACTTTCACTTATAGCACAATTTTAAAAAAAGGGAAAAAAAAGTAAGTAGGTTTAAGACACACCCACAACTGATACAACCTCATTACCATAACAAAGATAATCCTATTTCTAAAAGGGATTAAGTCACATTTTTTGGAAGATACATTCAATCTATAGCCGTACACACAGACACGCACACACACACACACACACATATTGGCTGTATGAAACCCATGAGAGCCAGAACTCGAGGGGACTTCCATGTTTTTCCAAGTCTCACAGGTTTTCCACCTTTGACAGGGTGCAGTCTTACCACTTTTCCATCACTCTTTTAGTGGAAAATACTTGAATTTTCCTTCTCTGACAGGTTTCCACCTTACACAGTTTTCAGCTTTCAGGGTTTTTTCGTATATGACATTTTCAAATGAACCCTGTTATCCATATTGATCATCTGTTTTGTGTGTTTCTTATGTTGGAGGAGGACATCAGCACCCACTTATTTGTCAGAATCATCATTCTTGGCATCTTTTGAGCTTCACACACTACTCCTAACCCTGATACAGATAGTCCCTGGCTTACAATGGGGTTCTGTTCCAACAACTCCATCATAAGCCAGTTCTGAAGTAAGTTGAATACCACATATTTTTTTAGTTTTCATTATTACTGAATTTATTATCAGTATCTTTATAAATCTGATCTCTACTTGTCTTTGGGGGCTGGAAACATTGCATATAAACTTACAGATATATTTTAATACATACATACAAACACAAAAAATTACACAAATTATAAATTTATTCCCATGAAGAAGAGTTGGACACCATTGGAATTTTGCCAGTTGTGGTAATTGCTCCACTTTTGGAAGGTTCTGGATCATCTGGATTAACCCTGGGAAAGGGGATTGTGCTTCTAGTCAGAAAATTATTGAGAGTTATTTGTATGGCCCTTTTTGTCTTCATATCTTTTGCAGTAACATCTCACTCCTTCCTGAATCTGCCTATCAGCTTCAGCAAAGTAGTTAATGTTTGGGTCTATGTTTTCAAGCAACTGGAGCCCCTGATTTAGTTTAGAAAAAAACTCCAGCTAATCCTTCCACTGTAAAATTTTTTGACAACTTCTCTCCTTTCTTTTCCTCATTATTTTTTTTTTATTCAGCATTTCTTTCCTCTTCAACATCCATTAGGTCCTGATCTATCAACTCCTCTGCTTCATGATCTATGAGCTGTTCCAGATAGGCAACATCAAGTTCCAAATTCATTATTCTTGCCAGTCAGACGATTTTTCCACCTATGTCTTCCATCATGTTATCCTGATCACGTGCTCGGAGCATGTTCACGTATCTCAGCAAATCATAATGGCTGTCAGGCACACGCTCAGTTTAACTGTTGTATGTGGTTAAAGTTGAACATTGGCCAACTTTCTATCCTTTACAACTCCCGTTGCCGACACCGACATCATTGTAGACCAGGTCGTAGCCTGCTGTATAACAGTGTTTTGAACAGTATATCAGAAAATTGAACATCTGTGAGTGAACATCTGAGAATGATAACATCAGCAAGTTACATGCTGTAACATTGTGTGTAGTTCATATTACTAACAATAAGATGTAAAAAAAAGAACCTTCATTAGTGAGGTTCATCATAACTTGAATAGATCGCAAGTCAGAGACGACCTGTACTTAGGTAGCACATTGGGTTAAGGTTACTTCCTCATTTCATTCACAGCCATCCCTTCTCTAAAGTGTCACATTCCTTGTCCTATTATAAACCTTCCTCACAGGACATCTGGGTCACAGATGTCATTTATTGTCATTCTTGCCTCTAGTCTCAACCACTCTGTATAACATTGCCGCCAGTTATTTTTCTGTACAAGTTTACTCTTTCATTCATAATCAAAATTTTTAAAAATTATTCCTAATCTACTATGGAAACTAAATATCTTAGCATAAAAAGAGTACTTCTCCCACTTATTTTGAGTAATGCTGCACATGCAACCTGGAATTATAAGATTCGCATATAATCATCAGATTATAAGAATCATCTGAGGCACTTATTAAAAACAAATCCCCAAGCCCCTTTACTGGGAATTTTGTTTCATTGATTTTGGGTTCTGTCATGGGAATCTGTATTATTAACAACCCCCCCAGGTGATTCTTACTATCAGTCAAGTTTATAAGTCATAAAGTACAATATATTCTTGGCAGTCCTTTCCTAAAAATGCTACTTCACTGAGACTTAGTATGTAGTAAAGAATTTGATCTTGTCTCGCCTTTGCCTTTAGCATCGGAGAGGTTGTTGCGTTGTTGTTTGGTGCCATTGACTTGGTTCCAACTCATAGCAACACCACGTACCACAAAATGAAACTTTGCCAGGTCCTGCGCCACCCTGACAATCATTGTTACGCTTGAGCCCATTCTTGCAGCTGCTGTGCCAATACATCTATTTGATGGTCTTGCTCTTTTTCGCTCACCCTCTACTTTACCAAGCATGATGTCCTTCTCCAGGGACTGATCTCTTCTAATAACATGTCCAAAGTATGTGACACATAGTCTTGCCATCCTTGCTTCTAAGGAGCATTCTGGTTGTACTTTGTCCAAGACAGATTTGTTTGTTCTTTTAGGAGTCCATGGAATATTTAACATTCTTAACCAACACTACAATTCAAAGGCATCAATTGTTCTTCAGTCTTCATATTCATAGTCCAGGTTTTGTATGCATATGAAGCAACTGAAAAA
This sequence comes from Trichechus manatus latirostris, assembly GCF_000243295.1. Taxonomy (NCBI): domain Eukaryota; kingdom Metazoa; phylum Chordata; class Mammalia; order Sirenia; family Trichechidae; genus Trichechus; species Trichechus manatus. The sequence goes on along the minus strand of NW_004444060.1, from coordinate 428,831 downwards.
ACCATGGCCTGGGTCAGGTGCACCCTAGTCGTCAAGGTGACATCTTTACTTTTCAATACTTCATAGAGGTCTTTGGCAGCAGATTTGCCCAATGCAATGTGTCTTTTGATTTCTTGACTGCTGCTTCCATGAGTGTTGATTGTGGATACAAGTAAAATGAATCCTTGACCACTTCAGTCTCTTCTCTATTTATCATGATGTTGCTTATTGGTCCAGTTGTGAGGATTTTTGTTTTCTTTATGTTAATACGTAATCCTGTAGTCTTTGATCTTCATCAGTAAGTGCTTCAAGTCCTCTTCACTTTCAGCAAGAAGGTTGTGTCATCTGCGTAACGCAGGTTATTAATGAGTCTCCAATCTTGATACCCATTCTTCTTCATAGAGTCTGGCTTCCTGAATTATTTGCTCAGCATAAAGATTGAATAAGTATGGTGAAAGGATACAACCCTGATGCACACCTTTCCTGACTTTAAACCATGCAGTATCCTCTTGTTCTGTTTGAATGACTGCCTCTTGATCTATGTACAAGTTCCTCATGAGCACAATTAAGTGTTCTGGAATTCCCATTTTTTGCAGTGTTATCCAAAATTTGTTATGATCCACACAGTCGAGTGCCTTTGCATAGTCAATAAAACGCAAGTAAACAACCTTCTTGTATTCTCTGCTTTCAGCCAAGATCCAGCTGACATCAACAATGATGTCCCCGGTTCCACATCCTCTTCTGAATCCAGCTTGAATTTCTGGCCGTTCCCTGTCGATTTACTGCTGTAGCTGCTTTTGAATGATCTTCAGCAAAATTTTTCTTGCATGTGCTATTAATGATATTCTTTGATAATTTCCACATTGGGTTGGATCACCTTTCTTGGAAATAGGCATAAATATGGATCTCTTCCTGTCAATTAGCCAGGTAGCTGTCTTCCAAATTTCTTGGCATATATGAGAGAGCACTTCCAGTGCTGCATCCGTTTATTGAAACATCTCAACTGATATTCCATCAGTTCCTGAAGCCTTGTTTTTCACCAATGCCTTTAGTGCAGCTTTGGTTCTTCCTTCAGTATCATCAGTTCTTGATCATATGCTACCTCCTGAAATGGTAGAAGCTCTACCATTTCTTTTTGGTAGAGTGACTGTGTATTCTTTCCATCTTCTTTTGATGCTTCTTGTGTCTTTTAATATTTTCCCCGTAGAATCCTTCACTATTGCAACTTAAGTTTTGAATTTTTTCTTCAGTTCTTTCAGCTTCAGAAATGCCGAGTGTGTTCTTCTCTTTTAGTTTTCTATCTCCATCTCTTTGCACATGTCATTATAATACTTTGTCTTTCCGTGCCGCCATTTGAAATCTTCTGTTCAGCTCTTTTACTTCATCATTTCTTACTTTTGCTTTAGCTACTCAACGTTCAAGAGCAAGTTTTCAGAGTCTCCTCTGAAGTCCACAATGGTCTTTTTTTTGTTTCCTGTCTTTTCAATGACCTCTTGCTTTCTTCATGTATGACACCCTTGATGTCATTCCACAACTCGTCTGGTCTTCATTCATTAGTGTTCACTGTGTCAAATCTATTCTTGAGGTGGTCTCTAAATTCAGGTGGGATATACTCAAGTTCATACTTGGGCTCCCATGGACTAGTTCTAATTTTCTTCAGCTTCAATTTGAACTTGCATATGAGCAGTTGGTAGTGTGTTCCACAGTTGGTCCCTGTTCTTGTTCTGACTTATGATATTGAGCTTTTCCATTGTCTCTTTCCACAGATGCAGGCAATTTGAATCCTGTGTATTCCATCTGGCAAGGTCCATGTGTGTAGTCGCCATTTATGTTGTTGGAAAAAGGTATTTGCAATGAAGAAGTCATTGGTCTTGCAAAATTCGATCATGCAATCTCTGGCATCATTTCTATCACCAAGGCCATATATTCCAACTACTGATCCTTCTTTTTTGTTTCCAACTTTCACATTTCAATTACCAGTCATTATCAGTTCATCTGATTGCACATTCAAACAATTTCAGACTGCAGAAGTTGGTAAAAATTTTCAGTTTCTTCATCTTTTTCATTAGTGGTTGGTACGTAAATTTGAATAATAGTCGTATTGACTAGTCTTCCTTATAGGTGTATGGATATTATCCCATTACTGATAACATTGTCCATAGGAGAGGTAACCTATGGTGTATTTGATAGTAGTGTCTTTAGGGCTGGTACTGGTCATGCCAAGTGTCTGGTGGGAGTGATCACACACAAAAATTTTAGGGTGAAATCTGGCCACCAGAAAGACCAATTATGGAATTTATGGTTGGGGCTTTGGATCACATAGTATCAGTCAACCTAGAGGCTGAGTGCAATCATGTGAGTAATTAAATAATCAATCAATTGTGCATAAAAAATGAAGCTCTAATAAAAACACTGGGTACTGATGCTCAGGTGAGCCTCCCTGGTTGGAAATACTCTATGCAGATTGTCAGACATAATTACTACAGGTAACGCACCCTGCAAATCTGCTACAAAAGACCTCTTTAAAGTGTTAAAAAGCTAAGATATCACTTTAAGGATTAAGCTGTGCCTGACCTAAGTTATGGTGTTTTCAATCATCTCATATGAATCAGAAAGCTGGACAATGAATAAAGAAGACCAAAGAAGATTTGAAGCCTTTGAATCATGGTGTTGGCAAAGAATATTGAATATACCATGCACTGCCAGAAGTACAAACAAATCTGTCTTGGAAGGAGCACAGCCAGAATGTTCCTTAGAAGCAAGAATGGCAAGACTTTGTCTCACATACTTTGGACTTGTTATTAGGAGGGACGAGTCCCTGGAGAAGGACATTATGCTTGGTAAAGGAGAAGGTGAGCAAAAAAGAGGAAGACTCTCAAATAGATGGATTGGCATAGTGGCTGCAACAATGGGCTCAAGCATAACAACGATTGTGAGGATGGCACAGGAGTGGGCAGTATTTTGTTCTGTTGTACATAGGGTCACTATGAGTAAGAACAGATTTGACACCACCTAACAACAACAACAACGCATCCTGAGGACAACAGAATATTTGTGTTTGGAACCATCCCGGACTATACCTTATGTATCTTTTCCTTTGGTTAATTTTAATCTGTATCCTTTCCCTGTGACAAACCGTAATCGTTGAGTACAGTAGTTTTTAACGAGTTTTGTGAGTCTTTCTAGGGAATTGTTAACATTGCAGGTGGTTTCAGGAACCCCTACCCTAACTTGTAGTTGGTGTCAGAACTCAGTGTAGTCTTGTGTGGACTCTTGCCTCTGACTTTGAAGTTGGACTCTAACTCCTTGCAGTTGGTATCAGAGTCTTGCATAGACTTGGTGATCTGGAGGGCTGTGTACCGCAACTTTGCTGCTTGGCTAATTCCAGCAATTTATGTTACCTTAGATTTTCTAAATTTAATCAGTCCTTCTTAAGAAATAAAATATTTTATTATTTTAAACTAAAGAGGTTAATCATAAAACAATTACAAGGAATTTACATGAGCATCATTATTAAGCAGCAACAAAACTGCTTTAAATTATTGTGTATTACAGTTGATGTCTAACTGTCCTGTTCTAATTTGATTCGGAGGGATGTGGTCAGTAAAGATGATTACCAAATACATCGTATAAAGTTAAGAGAAATAAGAAGAGAATGGAAGAGTCTGTGAAACCAAATCAAATGAAACCTGTTGCCCTAGAGTCGATTCTGACTCATAGCGACCCTTATAGGACAGACAACTTCTCTTGGGGTTTCCAAGGTGAAGCTGGTGGATTGAAATCACTGACCTTTTGATTAGCAGCCTTGCTCTTAATTCTCTGAAATGAATCTATTAAAATATTTTCAAAGGTTCAGATAATTATCAAAAAATCTGTATGATGCTTTCTACAGAGAAATTTAAAATATGGTCAAAAAGATGATTGTATGTGTACCTCACATATAGGCTTTGCATATTATTGTTGTTGCTGTTGTTAGGTGGTGCCCAGTGTATTCCAACTCATAGTGACCATATGCACAACAGAACGAAACACTGCCCAGTCCTGTGTCATCCTCCCAATCATTGTTATCCTTGAGTCCACTGTTGCAGTCACTGTGTCAGTCCATCTCATTGAGGGTCTTCCTCTTTCTCACTGACCCTCTCCTGTACCAAGCATGATGTCTTTCTACAGGGGCTGGTCCCTCCTGATAATATGTCCAAAGTATGTGAGATGAATTCTTGCCATCCTTGCTTCTAAGGAGCATTCTGGCTGTCCTTGTTCCAAGACAGATTTGTTCTTTCTTCTGGCATTGCATGGCATATTCAATATTCTTAGAAAACGTCATAATTCAAAGGCTTCAATTCTTCTTTGGTCTTGTTTATACATTGTCCAGCTTTCTGATTCATATGAGGTGATTAAAAACACCATGGCTTAGGTCAGGCACACTTTAGTCTCTAAAGTGACATCTTTTCTTTTTAACTCTTTAAAGAAGTCTTTTGCAGCAGAGCTGCCCAATGCGGTGCATTGTGTGATGGTTAAGATTGTGTGTCAACTTGGCTAGGGCATAATTCTCAGTGTTTTAGCAGTCGTATAATGTTGTGATCACTTCCCTGTTGAAATTTGATATGTGATCACCCCCATGATGTAATCTGCTGAGTGGTACTGGTGGGGGTGCGGCCTGTGGCAGCTCATCGCTCCCTCAACTTCATCTCTCTGCCTTCTGCTGGTTACTTTCTGCCTCCTTGACTTGTCAAAGTTTTTGGCTTGTTCCAGACTCAGCAGCTGCCTCTTGTCGTCTCACCTCCGGTTCTTGGGACTTGATCTAGCAGCTTACCTATCAATCTTGGAATTCATTGATCTTCACAGCCTGCAAGCAAGAGTCCTGTTCCCCAGCCTGCTGATCTTGGGTTCGCCAGCCCCTACAGCTACATGAATTAGGAGAAACTTGCATTCTTGTCTGATGATCTTGGAATTCGTTGACCTTTGCAGCCTGTGAATGAGAGCCGTGCTCTCTGACCTGCCGACCTTGGGTTCGCCGGCTTCTGTGGCTGCGTGAATTGGGAGAGGCCTCTACCCTGATCCACAAACTTGGGACATTTTAGCCTCTAAATCGCTTGAGCTGTTTCCTTGATATAAATCTCTCTATATATATACTTATACGGTTTACTGGTTTTGCTTCTCTAGAGAACTCAGCCTAAGACATACTGTTTCATTTTTTGACTGCTGCATTCATGGGAATTGACTGTGGATCCAAGTAAAATGAAATCCTTGACAATTTCAAACTTTGATGTGTTTATCATGACTTTGCTTATTGGTCCAGTGTGAGGATTTTTGTTTTCTTTATGTTAACATGTAATCCATACTGAAGGGTGTAGTATTTGATCTTGATCAATAAGTTGTCTTAACTTTCAGCAAGGAAGGTTGTGTCACACACACATCACAGGTTTTTAATGAGTCTTTCCCCAACCCTGATGCCATGTTCTTTCTCATATAGTCCAGCTTCTCAGGTTACTTGCTCAGCATAAAGACTGAATAAGTATGGTGAAAAGATACAACCTTGGTGTACATCTTTCCTGATTTTAACCACGCAGTATTCCCTTGTTCTGTTCTAACAACTGCCTCTTGGTCTATGGACAGGTTTCTCATGAGCACAGTTAAGTGTTTTGGAATTCCCATTCTTTGCAAAGTTGTTCATAATTTGTTTTGATCCACATGGCTGAATGCCTTTGCAATAAAACACAGGTAAACATCTTTCCGATATTCTTTGCTTTCAGCCAAGATCCATCTGATATCACAGTGATATTCCTCCTTCCATGTCCTCTTCTGAATCTGACTTGGATTTCTGGCATTTCCCTGTGGATGTACTGCTGCAACCGCTTTTGAATGATCTTTAGTAAAATTTTACTTGCATGTGATACTGATATTGTTTGATAATTTTTACATTCTGTTGGATCACCTTTCCTTGGAATAAGCTTAAATATGGATCTTCTCCAGTCTACTGGCCAGGTAGCTGTCTTAGAAATTTCTTGGCATAAACGAGTGAGCACTTCCAGCTCTGCATCCATTTATTGAAACATCTCAATTGGTAGTCCACTAATTCCTGGAGCCTTGTTTTTTGACAGTGTTTTCAGTGTAGCTTGGATTTCTTCCTTCTGTACCATTGGTTCTTGATCATGTACTACCCCCTAAAATGGTAGAAAGTCAATCAGTCCTTTTTGGTACAATGACTGTGTATTCCTTCCACCTTCTTTTGGTACTTTCTGCGTATTTTAGTATTTTCCCTGTAGAATCCTTCACTATTGCAAATCAAAACTTGAATTTTTTCTCCAGTTCTTTCAGCTTGAAAAATGCTGAGTGTGTTCTTCCCTTTTGGTTATCTAACTCCAGATTTTTGCATATTTTATTATAATACTTTACTTTGTCTTCTCGAGCTGCCCTTTGAAATCTTCTGTTTAGGTCTTTTACTACATCATTTCTTCCATTTGCTTTAGCTACTCTACATCCAAGAGCAAGTTTCAGAGTCTCTTCTGATGTCCATTTTGGTCTTTTCTTTCTTTTCTGTCTTTTTAGTGACCTCTCGTTTTCTTTATGTATGATGTCTTTGATGTCATTCCACAACTCATCTGGTCTTCATTCATTAGTGTTCACTATGTCAAATGTACTTTTGAGGTTGTCTCTAAATTTAGGTGGGATATACTCAAGGTTGTAATTTGGTTCTCGTGGATTTGCTCTTATTTTCTTCAGCTTCAGCTGGAACTTGCGTGTGAGCAATTGATGGTCTGTTCCACAGTCGGTCTCTGGCCTTGTTCTATTGATGATATTGAGGTTTTCCATTGTCTAGTCTCCTTCCACAGATGGAGGCAATTTGATTCCTATGTATTCTGTCTGGCGAGGTCCATGTATATAGTTGCCATTTATTTTGTTGAAAAAGGTATTCACAATGAAGAATTTCTTGGCCTTACAAAATTCTCTCATGTGATCTCTGTCATCATTTCTATTATCAAGGCCACATTTTCCAACTATTGTTCCTTCTTTGTTTCCAACTTTTGCATTTCTATCTCCAGTAATTATTAATGCACCTTGATTGCATATTTGACCAATTTCAGACTGCAGAAGTTGGTAAAAGTATTCAAATTCCTCATCTTTGACCTTAGTGGTATGTGTGTAAATTTAAATAATAGCCATATGAACTGGCCTTCCCTGTAGGTCTATAGGTATTATCCTATCACTGACAGCATTGTACTTCAGATAGTTCTTGAAATGTTATTTTTGAGGATGAATCCAACACCATTCCTCTTTAATTTGTTGTTTCCGGCATAGTAGACCATAGGAATGACCAGTTCAAAATGGCCAATACCAGCCCATTTCAGCTTACTCATGCCTAGGATGGAGACCTGGTGGCACAGTGATTAAGGGTTATGGCTGCTAACAAAAAGGTCAGCAGTTCAAATCCACCTGCTGCTCCTTTGAAACCCTATGTGGTAGTTCTACCCTGTCCTATAGGGTCACTGTGAGTTGGAATCAACTCGATGGCAAAGGGTTTTTAATGCCTAAGATATTGCTGTTTATGCGTTTTATTTCATTTTTGATAACTTCCAATTATCCTAGATTCATACTTCATACATTCCCTGTTCCAATTATTAATGGGTGTTTGCAGCTATTGAGTTCAGGGGTAGGAGGAATGAAATACTACTTTCTAACCACAATAATGAGTCTAAAGCATGCAAATTGTCATGGATTGAATTATGTCCCCCCAAAAATGTATCTGTCAATTTGGCTGGGCCATGATTCCTGGTACTATGTGATTTTCCTATATGTCGTAAATCCTGCCTCTATGATGTTAATAAGAGAGGATGGGTGGCAGTTGTGTTGGTAATGCGGGACTCAATTTAAAGGATTGGATTGTGTCCTGAGGCAGTCTCTTGAGATATAAAAGACAGAAGTGAGCAGTGAGAGTGGGGGACTTCATACCATCAAGAAAGCAGTGCCGGGAGCAAAACGCGTCTTTTGGACCAGGGTCGCTGCTCTGAGAAGCTCCTAGTCCAGAAGAACACTGATAAGAAGGCCAAGAGAGAGAGAAAGACTTCCCCTGGAGCTGACACCTTGAATTTGGACTACTAGCCTACTTTACTGTGAGGAAATAAACTTCTCTTTGTTAAAACCATCCACTTGTGGTATTTCTGTTATAGCAGCACTAGATAACTAAGACAGAATTTGGTACCGAGAGTGGGGTGCTTCTCTAACAGATCCCTAAAATGTGGAAGCAGTTTTAAAACTGTGAATGGATAGACGTGTGGCAGTGACAGAGGACCAGCAGCAGCAGAGAACCTATGGCAGTAGAGAAGCGGCAGCAGCAGAGAACCAACAGTAGCAGAACCAGGAGACCAGTGCGAGACAGCACTTGAGCCGACCCACGGAGCGAGACAGCTGAGTGCCTGTGCGCTGGAGGCTTCCTGGCAGAGTGGGGTGCCTCCAGGCACTTACCGGTGGAGCTACAGAGCTTTGGAACACTTGCCCAAGCAGGGTAGATGTGGACATGAGGCCCGAGGGCCAAGAGGACACAGGAAACAGGAGCAGAAACTGAAGAGACTAGGGACACAAGAAGTCTGCTGCCTCAGTCTCAAAAGGTATGGCCGTGACCTCAGGGGTTTCAAAGTGTGGAGCCATAGCCTCTGGTGTTTCTAAGGGTGGAGTTGTCACTCTGATGGAGTCGGATAATGGTGCGCCTAAAGCCAAGGGAGCAGAGTTGCTGTCCCAGTGGGCCTGGAAGGCAGAGCTGAAGCCCAGGGCCGAGGGACCTCCACTCAGACTCCAGAGACTGTGACAAATACCTTGAGTCTGGAGGGCAGGGCTATTGTGTAAATTGTTTCTGAAGAACAGAGGTTTATTTTCAAAGCCTTGAGGGCTAATGTAATGTGTTCTGCTGACTTGCTTGGTGCCTGTTATCCCTTCTTTCCCTCCAGTTTTTCCCGTTTGTAATGGAAATGTCTAGCTTGTGCCTGTTCTGCCATTGTACCTTTAGAAGCAAATAACTTGTGTTCTAGATTTCACAGATGAAGAGGAATTTTTGGATTTTGGACTTGGAGTTAAGACTTTTGCTATTATATGATGGGGTGAATATGTTTTGCATGTTGCAAGTATGTGATTTTTTGTGGACCAAAGGGTGGAAAGTCATGGATTGAATTATGTCCCCCCAAAAATGTATCTGTCAATTTGGCTGGGCTATGATTCCTGGTACTATGTGATGTTCCTATATGTTGTAAATCCTGCCTCTAGGATGTTAATGAGGGAGGACCGGTGGCAGTTGTGTTGGTAAGGCAGGACTCAATTTGCAGGACTGGATTGTGTCCTGAGGCAGTCTCTTGAGATATAAAAGACAGAAGTGAGCAGTGAGAGTGGGGGACCTCATACCATCAAGAAAGCAGTGCCGGGAGCAGAGCACTTTGTTTGGACCAGGATCCCTGGGCCTAGAAACTCCTAGGAAGAACACTGATGAGAAGGCCAAGAGAGAAAGCCTTCCCCTGGAGCTGACACCTTGAATTTGGACTTCTAGCCTACTTTACTGTAAGGAAATAAACTTTTCTTTGTTAAAACCATCCACTTGTGGTATTTCTGTTATAGCAGCACTAGATAGCTAAGACACAAATGCTTTAGTTTTTTGCACTATATGAGTATCTAAGTTCACCAAACTTCCTCTGTCCTAATCTTCCTGAACATATATGTCATGGGTTGAATTATGTCCCCCCAAAAAAGTGTGTATCAATTTGGCTGGGCCATGATTCCCAGTATTGTGTGGTTGTCCTCTATTTTGTAGTTGTAATTTTATATTAAAGAGGATTAGGGCAGGATTGTAACACCCATACTAAGGTCACATCCCCAATCCAATGTAAAGGGAGCTTCCCTAGGCTGTGGCCTGCACCACCTTTTATCTTACAAGAGATAAAAAGAAAGGGAAGCAAGCAGAGAATTGGGGACTTCATACCACAAAGAAAGCAGCGCCAGGATCAGAGTGCCTCCTTTGGTCCTTAGGTTCCTGCACTGAGATGCTCCCGGACCATGGGAAGACTGATGATAAGGACCTTCCTCTAGAACCAACAGAAAGAGAAAGCCTTCCCCTGGAGCTGATGTCCTGAATTTGGACTTGTAGCCTACTAGACTGTGAGATAATAAATTTCCCTTTGTTAAAGCCATCTGCTTGTGGTATTTCTGTTGCAGTAGCACTGGAATAAGACAATATTGAAACAAAAATTTTAAAAAAAGGCAATTTTGAAGTGTGCACATCTCAGCTGCAGGAAGTGTGAGTGGAAAGAACAGGTGTTCTGGGAGTTTCTACAGTGCTTCATTTTCCTAGCGTCATACTTCTTACATTCCTATTATTAATGGATGTTTGCAGCTATTTCTTCTCATTTGGGGTCGTGCCACATCAGCAAATGAAAGTACTGAAAGCTTGACTCCATCCACGTCATTAAGGTCAGCTCTACTTTGAAGAGTCAGCTCTTCCCCAATTGTATTTTGAGTGCCTTCCAACCTGAGAGACTCATCTTTTGGCACTACATGAGACAGTGTTCTGCTGCTATTCATAAGATTTTCACTGGCTAACTTTTTCAGAAGTAGACTGCCAGGTCCTTCTTCCTAGTCTGTTTTAGTCTAGAAGCTCAGCTAAAACCTGTCCACCATGGGTGACCCTGCTGGTATTTGAAATACCGGTGGCATAGCTTCCAGTATCACAGCAACACACAAGTCACCACACTACAACCACACTACAACAAACTGACAAATGTGTGGTGTCATGGTTTGAATTATGTCCCCCTAAAAATGTGTGTATCAATTTGGCTGGGCCATGATTCCCAGAATTGTGTGGTTGGCCTCCATTTCGTGACTGTAATTTTATGTTAAAGAGGATTAGGGTGGGATTGTAACACCACCCTTACCCAGGTCAGATCCCTGATCCAATGTAAAGGGAGTTTCCCTAGGGTGTGGCCTGCACCACCTTTTATTTTACAAGAGATAAAAGGAAAGGGAAGCAAGCAGAGAATTGGGGACCTCATACCATCAAGAAAGCAGTACTGGGAGCAGAGCGCATCCTTTGGACCAGGGTCCTTGCGCAGAGAAGCTCCTAGTCCGGGGGAACAGCGAAGAGAAGAAGGCCGACAGAAAGAAAAAGCCTTCCCCTGTAGCTGACGCCCTGAATTTGGAATATCAGCCCACTTTGAATGTGAGGAAATAAACTTCTCTTCGTTAAAACCATCCACTTGTGTTATTTCTGTTATAGCAGCACTAGATAGCTAAGACATGTGGGGTCCATATTATTAGAACTGATGAATTGTTCTAACTCTTTATGATAAAATTATCTACATTGTAAGCCAATATCCTCTTTGGCAATTATTTTGTAAAACTTGTTTTATGTCTACTGGTAAATAATATACAATTATTTGTAATTCTGTTTCTTATTTTAACTTGTGCCCAAAAGCTATTCAGTTTCAATAAATGGATGTTTTGTAGTGAGGGTTTCTCTATAAACATTATTCTCATTTGAGGGGAAAAATATTTTAAAAACTGTTGCATCTTACTTTCTTATCGTAAAACTTTAAAAGTAATTCTCACACTTAAAATTTTAGAAAAGTTTCAGAAAATATATAATTATCTATTGTTCTTAAATATGCCCCAAGAATCCAAATTTGTTATTCGAGAAAGTTAAATTGGGATATACATCCACAAAATCACATAAAATAACAAGAGACTACAATTATATAAATACTAACATAAAATGTAACCATGAGCAAAATATAACATTGATTAAAGTGCTTACTTAGATATCTGTAGAGCACTGGGGCTCATAATGAATATTTATATACTAGTGTCTTAGTCAGCTAGTGCTGCTATAACATAAATACCACAAGTGGATGGCTTTAACAAAGAGAAGTTTAGTCTCTCATAGTCCAGTAGGCTACAAGTCCAAATTCAAGGCAGCAGCTCCAGAGGAAGGCTTTCTCTTTCTGTCAGCTTTGGAGGAAGGTCCTCCTGATGCACTAGTCTTCCCTTGGTCTGGGAGCATCTCAGGGCAGGAACCTCAGGTCCAAACGACCTCCTGGCACTGCTTTCTCAGTGATATGCGGTTCCATGTCTCTCGGCTCCCTTCTCTCTTTTATATCTCAAAAGAGATTGGCTTAAGACACTATCTAATCTTGTAGACCTCATCAATATAAGTGTCACTAATCCATTTTATTACATCATAATGATAGAGTTTACAACACATAGGGAAACCATATCAGATGATAAAATGGTAGACAATCATGTAATACTGGGAATCATGACCTAGCCAAATAGATATTTTTTGGGGATACAGTTCAATCCATGACAACTAGTGAAAAGGAAAGTGAATAAAATGCATATACACAATTATTCTTACTTTAATGTTACGTTTAGAAGCTGTTGATTTAGTTTCTTAAAACACTCTGTCATGCACATTTTAATGATGATATGACAGGAAAGTTGATGGTGAATATGAAATTCAAAGTTTATGTTTATATTTCTATTTGTTT
>NW_004444060.1:368462-408730 GCF_000243295.1 Trichechus manatus latirostris | reverse complement strand
TATCTCTTCATTTGATGTTCTAGGGTTTCAGGATTGTTGATTCTCTGTTTGGCTTAGTTTTTCGGATCTTTGTTGTGGAGGGACGGCGTGGTGCTTCTGTCTAGACCGCCATCTTGCCGGAGCTGTGTATATTTCTATTTGTTGCACACAACTTGAAGGATACATCAATAATCCTTCATCTCACGTATTGTTAAAATCACCTTGAAGTTTCCTATAAATACAGACATCCTCACCATACCAGTACAAATTATAATTTATTAGATTAAAAAAAAAAAAAAACTTACAGGCAGGCGTTTGATTTTTTAAAAAAATATTTAAAATAAACGGCTTCTTAAAATATTTTTAAGAAATGCTTAGGATTTTCATATAGTGCCTGTTAGCCAATAATATATGTATTAGTAATCTGGCCAACCAAAAGTGTTAATTGAATTAATTAATGTTTCTGAGACCAACTCATTGGGGTCATTGTTATCAGTTGTACCATAGAGATTTTATTTAAAATTTATTTTAAAACCCAGCATATTTAATAATTTACTTACTTAAAATAAAATCAGCTATTGTCATCTCTGGACTAGGTGTAAAGTGTCAACGTATTTAAATATTTGGTGGTTTGTTCTTAGCAATTCTTTCTTTTATGTACTCAAATACTGTATGTGATGTTATTATGGATGTTTAAATTTCATTATACTACTACAGAGTATATGTATCTAGCATAAATTGCACCATTTTAGATGTCATATTTATTTATAAAATAATAAATCATTGTTATTTGTATGGTTTACTTTGGTCGCAAGTATCAGAAACTCACTTCAAATAGTTTGTGAAATTCCTTCCCTTTTAAAACTGAAAGGTTCTGGAATAGCTCAAGTACAGCTAGATAAAGGGAACACAGCTTGGGATTCTCCATTATTGACTCTGTGTTAGCTTTGTTAGCCTTCTTCATTGTCCGGAAGCGAAGCTGACCACCACATTTTATATTCCCATGATAGAACTACATTCAATGAAACTAGTACCAAAATAGAACAACAGAAACACAGTGTTATCTTATGTGTTCTTATTAGTCTAGCTTGGATTGCAGGGCCATTTTTGAACTAATCGCTGTAGCTAAATGTATACAATGATATGATTGGCCAAGGTTGATGTTCGTTATCAATCTCTAGCCAGGATTAGAGTCATCTCCATGTGAACTTACAATGAGACAAGGGTGTTATTTTAAGAAAATGAAGCTGCTCATTCCTAAAAGAGAGGAAAGAATGCTGGGCAAATAAAGGAAATATTACACTTTGTAAACATACTTATTTTATTTATATATTTTATTGTAAGCATAGTTTACAAGTTATTTTTCTAAGATACATCATTTACTGAGTTCAGCTAATAAAATACTGAGAAAGATATCAGCCAATATAGGCAGATTCTGGGAAAATTCTATGCCTGTGACTGACTTAGAAGTTTAAAACAATTCTTATAATAAGCAGTTTTAGACATTGTAGTATTCCCCAAATCATAAGATTTAGTTAGTTTAGAAAATCTAGATTTAGTTTTAAAGTGTTTTATAAATAAATTATGAAAATAAATTCAATTCTTACAGTGACTGCCTGTAGGTATCAAAATATATGTACTTGCAGATTTTGGATTTTATGTACTTATTGATTATGCACTCATTGGGTATAGTAAGTATGTGAAAACTTTGGTGAGTTGTCCCTTTAGTACATTCTCCAATGTGTTTTCTATGATTCTATAAGGATGATCTTATGGGGGAGATTAAGTGATCTCATCATAGGCTACCATCCAATGCCAATACCTGTCTCTTAGGGTTGACAGTGGTCAGTGTGCATGGAAGTCTGTATCTGAAGGTTCAGCATGTCCATTTTTGAAGATGGTTTAAGATAGGCACTTCGGATTAACAAAAATATCCAAGATGTTCTATAAATCAGAAAAGGTTAGTATATATGGAGCAATCAGTGTTTGCAGTTTTTCTGTTTGTCTGGAATTATTAGTTTCCATAGTGTTTTTTTTTTTATTATTATTATTTGTAACTTAGTGTTTTGGGAATGGTTATTCTGGCCAGGAAATTAGTGAGTCACTTTGTCTTGACGGAACTATTTATCTAGAAGGACTCTTAATCCAGGGATGTGGAGTAAACAAACTCATGAGCGTTTCCAGAGAGGTGTGGTATAAGATTTGACTGTATCTCTCAATATCTTCACACCTCCTTGTAGGATTGGATGACAGTTACTTGAATGATGAGTGAGGTTTGGAAGAAGCTATGACAAGAATGGGGCTGTTGTATGTGAATATGTTTCTGTGAGTTGGGAGGAGAGTAATGGTTACTGTCTTGTCAGAGTTCTCTAGAGACACAGAAAGATATGCATAGAGTTATAGTCATGGATTGAATTGTGTCCCCCAAAATTATCTGTCAACTTTTCTAGGCCACAATTCCCAATATTGTGTAATTGTCCTCCATTTTGTGTTGAGTTGGTAATGGAGCATATCCTTTGGATCCGGAGTGCCTGCACTGATAACCTCCTAGACCCAGAGGAAAATTGATGCCAAGACACATGGGGCTCTCCAAGGAATGCTAGGCCCACAGCTGTTGAAAGGAGACAAGGACCTTCCCTCAGAGCTGATGGAGAGAGGAAGATTTCCCCTAAAGCTAGTGCCCTGAATTCAGACTTTGAGCCTGCTAAACTGTGAGAGAATAAATTTGTTTGTTAAACCCATCCACTTGTGGTATTTCTGAGTTAGCAGCACTAGATAACTAAGATAGAGTTTGGTACCAAGAGTGGGGTGCTGCTCTAACAGATACCTAAAATGTGGAAGCAGTTTTGGAATTGGATAATGGATAGGGGCTGGAAAATTTTTAAGGTACCTAATAGTAAAAGCCTAGATTGCCATGAAGAAACTGTTAGTGGAACTATAGACATCAAAAGCAATTCTGTTGAGGGCTCAGAAGTAAGTGAGGAGACCTATAGAGAAAGTTTCTATTGTCTTAGAGAATACATATGGTGCTAGCAACAGAATGTTGCTAGAAATGTGAACATTAAATATGCTTCTGGTGAGACTTTAAAAGAAAATGATGAACATGTGATTGGCCAATGGAGGAAGGGTGATGCTTTTTATGCAGTGGCAAAGAACTTGTCAATTATGTTCAAATGTT
The DNA here is from genome assembly GCF_000243295.1 of Trichechus manatus latirostris. Lineage (NCBI taxonomy): Eukaryota > Metazoa > Chordata > Mammalia > Sirenia > Trichechidae > Trichechus > Trichechus manatus. The sequence continues at coordinate 405,573 of NW_004444060.1, read as the reverse complement.
TGGCAAAATGTAGAACTTGTAAGTGATGAACTTGGGTATCTGGCTGATGATATTTCTAGGCAAGATCTTAAAGGGGTTGTGTATTTGCTCCTTGCTGTTTACAGTTAATGTGAGAGGAAAAAGATGGACTTAAAAATGAACTGTGTAAAATGAAAACAGAACTTAAAGATTTGGAAAATTCTGTTGTACAAACTAAGCACGGAGAAAGAACAAAAGGAAAGAACGCTGTCTGACTCTTGGAATACTCACAGGCAGAGCCTTCTTGGTTTCAAAAGGTGGGGCCACAGGCTGCTAGATCTCCAAAGGTGGGGCCACAGTCTCCTAGGTTTCAAAGAGTTGAATCTTCACCAACTCAGTTCCAGAGTGTGGGGTCGCTGTTAAGATGTGTCAGAAGGATGAGGCCACAGCACAAAGCTACTTTTGAGATGATACGATGAGGTGAATGTGTTTTACATACAACAAGGACATGAATTCTTGGGGGAGGGGCAAAGGTTGAAATATCATGGAATAAATTGTGTCCCCCCAAAATATGTGTCAACTTGGCTAGGCCATGATTCCCAGTATTGTGCAATCATCTTCCATTTTGTGATAAGAGCTGGGAGCAGAGTATTTCCTTTGAACCCAAGGTCCCTATGCTGAGAATCTCCTAGTCCCAGGGGAAGACTGATGCCAAAGCACATGCATATCTCCAAAGAATGCCAGGCTCTCACATGTTGAAATGAATCAAGGACATACCACCAGAGCCAACAGAGAAAGAAAGCTTTCCCTGAGAGCTGGTGCCCTGACTTCAGCCTTCTAACCTCTTAAACAGTGAGAGAATAAATTTCTGTTTGTTAAAGTTATCCACTTGTAGTATTTCTGTTATAGCAGCTGTAGATAATTAATATAAATAGGTAGGTAGATAGAGCAAAAGAGAGAGAGACAGCTAGATGAGGAGATTTGAGGAATTGGCTCACACGATTACGGGGTCTGTCTAGTCCAAAATTCATAGATCAGACAACAGGCTGGAAAACCTGGATGGCTTGTGTCCCAAATTCACAGGTCAGGGCGTGGGGGAGAGATTGGAATTCTAGCAGAATATCAATTTATATTCTGGAGATAGAATCTTCCCTAGGGAGACTTCTGATTTTAATCTTTAGGCCTTCAACTGATTGAATGAGCCTCACACACGTTATGGAAGGTGATCTGCTTTACTTAAAGCCAACTTATTTAAATGTAATCACATGTAAATACTTCATAGCAACATCTAGACAAATATTTGATCAAACAACTGGGCACAATAGCTAAGCCAAGTTGACACTTAAAATTAACGATCACCCTTACTATCTCCTTCAAAAATGAGTTTCCATTGACCAATCACAACCATCTATTCCATCTTTGCTGCCTTAGGAGGAGAGTATCTCCCACACTTCTGGCCACTGCCCTGCTTCTACAATCCAGGATGTGATAAGGGGAGTATAGTGAGTGTGGAGGCAAGGCACAGGAGAGACCTGCCTCTGCCTAGATTGTAACTTGAGTTACAGGACATCTTCCTTTCTCTCATCCTGCAGCCTTCACCAACTCCCTCTCTTTTATCTTTTATCACTGCAAACTGCTAAGTTCCCTGATGGAATCTCAGTAGTTTCTCTCTCTTGACTATAAGCTTTTTATATTGAGACCTCTGGTCAATAAAGTACTAGAGTTGCAGTATCAGTAGGATTGGATATGAGTTCTGAGTCCACCCTACGAATTGTGTAGTCCTGGGAAAACTGCATATCCTTTCTAAGCTTCAGTTTCAGCACGTATAATATAAGAAAACAAGGAGCCCTGGTGTCACAGTGGTTAGGTCCTTGGCTACAAACTGTAAGGCTGGCAGTACAAACCCACCAGATGCTTCATGGAATAAAGATGTGGCAGTCTGCTTTCATAAAGATTAGTCTTGGAAATCCTATGGAGTAGTTCTACTCTGTCCTTTAATGTCATTATGAGTCAGAATTGACTTGATGGCAATGCATTTGTTTTTTATAAGAAATAACCATAGTGGCTTTTGCAAAGGGTTGTTGTGAGAATGACTATTTATTTATAACGCCCTTCAAAAAATTTCTGGTGTGCAGTAGGTGCTCATTAAAAGGTAGGTGTTTTCTACAATATGTGGTTTATTGAATCCCATTCTTCACTTTGCTATAATGAAACTATGCCTTCATCCTATTCCTATGAGTTCATGGAGTATGTATTAGTGCCTTTTTGGATTTGGGTTTGGATATATGACTTTGTTTTGTCAATAGGGTATCATATGACATGACGTTATCAGATAATTAAGTATGTTTGTACACTTGGGCTTGTATCATACTCCAGTTGGTGTTGCTATTGTTAAGCGCTATTGACTAGATTTTCGACTCATTGTGAACCTCATGTGATAGAGCAGAAGTTCCCCACAGGGATTTTTTATCTGTAATCTTTTTGGAAGCAGATCATCAGGTGTTTCTTCAGTGGAGGCGCTGGGTGGGTTCAAACCACCAACCTTTCAGTTAGCAGCAGAGTGCTTAACTGTTGTGGCACCAGAGCTTCTATATCCTCTCTTGACCATGAAAACTACATGCCTCAGCTTGAGCCCCAGTCAAATACAAAATGTGAAGCCAACCATTCATTCCAGATAGCTGCTGGTCCAAGGAGAAGACTGGAACCCAAGCTGTAGCCTAGAGACTAAAGGCCAGAGACTGGAGTCTAGAGACCAGTCTAACACACGTGATTTGCAGTCATACTACACACCACATAATGGTATAAAATACTTGTTGTAAGCCACTAAATTTAGCCCTCTAAATTGTGACACAACTCTTATTGTGGCAATAGTTCACTAACACACAATTCATTTCTCTTTCTTCTCCTCTCCCTTTTTCTCTCACTTTCTGCCCCCACCTTTCCTCTTCCTTTTTCTCTTTCTCTCCCTTTCTCTTTCTATCCTCTTTCCATGTAATATTTAGTTTAGTTCTTTAGCGTTATTTGGTATAATTTTTGCCAATATAGATGTAAGTAAGTCTATTGACTGGAAAGGTGACTTATGAACAATGCTCTGTTAAATTTTGGGAAGATAGATTGAAACAAAACAGTAACCCAACTGAACTTTGTATAAATATAAATTGCAAATATATATAAAACATGGAAGTATATTATAAATATATTTATACAATATTCTTAAAGGATACTTCTGTGTCTATTTTATTTTAGTAAAGCTTAAATTAAAATCATGCTGAACTTGTTTTAACTTAGAATGTACTGTTTCAAAATAAATTAGATTTGTGTTTGTCTTATTCGCTGTTCATTTTTTGTTAGACATGGCCAGAAAATGCCATGATGTGTAGCTTTACCATTTTATATTTTATGAGAAATACAGTCAAGCCAAAAATAATCAAATACAGGATTCCCCCACTATCATCAATTAGAGCATTCCCATGAAAACTTCCATAAGCCGAAATGGTGTAAAGTGAAGAAGCAGTTTCCATTAATTTACACGGGAAAAATTTTTGAGCACTCACAGACCCAAAAGATAACTTAAAAAATCATACCGAATAACACATAAAACTTAAAATAACACCAACATATAGTGTTCACAGACACAGTTCAAAGCTATGAAGGCTTGATGCTGACATGCTGAGTGTAGTTCCCAGGGAAGGAGCTTGGCGACATCATTCTCGAAGATCAGGATGCCTGCTGCCATTTTAACGGCTTGATGCAAAACAAACACTGAACGCTGTTATTGATTTTCACCTTTTTTCGTAAAAGCGAAAATCCTCTCCAGATTTCTTTTGGTTAGTGAAAAATAGGTATTAATGTAAGTCTTTGGTACAAGTGAAGTGGCATAAAAGCGAAGTTTCGTAAAGCAAGGGATAACTGTACCAATTCCTTGAAAAAGTTTATGAGTAAATTACGTAATAAAAATGCAGTGTCTCTCTTTTAAAGCACCAACCAATGAGAAGTAGATTTCCCTTTAAACTGATTAGGCTACTAAAGAAAACAGAACTCAACTTGGGGGTTAGACTGCTCTGGTGAACACTGTGCTTATTGATATAACACTGTTGTTGGTGTTAGCTGCCATCTAGCTGGTTCTGACTCGTAGTAACCCTGTATACAACCGAATAAAATGCTGCCTGGCCCTGCACCATCTTCACAGTAATTGATCTGTTTGAGTCCATTATTGCAGCCACTGTGTGAATCCACCTCGTTGAGGGTCTTCCTCTTTTTCACTGACCCTCCACTTTACCAAGCATGATGTCCTTCTTCAGGGACTGGGCCCTCCTGATAACATGTCCAAAGTACATAAGATGAAGTCGCTCCATCCTTGCTTCTATGGAGCATTCTGGCTGTACTTTTCAAAGTCGTATTTGTTCATTCTTCTGGCAGTCCATGGTATATTCAATATAATGATATAACGCTTCTTTGATTTCTTCATTTTAACAATAATAATGCACACTACTATCAAATGTGTTCACTTAAATTATCTCTGTGGTGGGCTACACATTTCCCAGTGGAAAAATCACTCACCTTTTGAATGTTTTGCCAGAACTCTAGGGCTCAGAAGTTAGAGAGAATTGGGGCTAGCGCTACTGTCATCTTTCCGTCTTGGCTCATTATACACAATAAATAAGCTGAGTGTAATGGGACCATATGTGAGGTTTATGAAGGATTTGGTTAAATTAGTCTGATTTCTCTAGCTGACATAGCAGATGTTTGAACGCTAAAGCAACTCTTCACACATTTTATTGTACCTGATTTTCTCATAACATTTTTGTTTGTTGATTTTATGTGTGAAAAAGTAGAAGACATGAACTTAATTTGCTGTTTTATTTTGCACATGTAAAAATTTCTATCATGTATTTTCTTGAAATATTTTATAGTTTTGCCCTATATAGTAAAGAAATAAACAACAGTGGTTAGAAAATTGACAATATAGTTATAAATAGATATTTTGTGATAAAAAGCTGTCCAGAAAAGGGTGTTTAAAGGTAATTAACATAACATTTATATACAAATGCACAACACATTCATTTGCACAATGGGGGATCGCCAAATACTATGACTTGACTGATACACTTAAATGTAATAGAGCCACATTATTTGAAAGCATTCAGAAGATTCTTCAATATATTATTTCATTTTATGATTAATTGATTAACTTTTGAAAATAAGCTAATAAATTATAAAATAATATAAATCAATTTACTTGTACCTAATGCAAGGGGAGCGCATTTTTCACTCCCCAGAATTTCAACACTTTGGCCAATACAAAAAGAATAATGAATCTTTTGTGTAAATAGAACTTGTAAGAGAAGAACTATATATAGTGACACATAGCAACCCTATATACAACAGAACAAAACACTGCCTGGTCTTGCACCATCTTCACAATCATTGCTATATTTAAGCCTGTTGTTGGAGCCAGTATGTCAATCTATCTCGTTGAGGGTTTTCCCCTTTTTTGACGACAATCTACTTTACCAAGCATGAAGTCCTTCTCCATGGAGTGGTCCCTCCTGATAACATGTCCAAATTACTTAAGACAAAGTTCTTAAGGAACATTCTGGCTGTACTTCTTCCAAGACAGATTTGTTCATTCTCCCAGTAGTCCGTAATATATTCAATGTTGTTCAACAATACCATAACTGAAATGCATCAAGTCTTCTTTGGTCTTCCTTATTCATTGTCCAGCTTTCACATGCTTATGAGGCAATTGAAAATACTATGGCTTGGGTCTCGTGCATGTTAGTCCTTAAAGCGACATCTTAGCTTTTTAACACTTTAAAGAGGCCTTTTGAAGCAGATTTGCCCAATGCAATGCAGTACCAGGAGCAGATTGCATCCTTTGCACCTGGGGTTCCCGTGCTGAGAAGCTCTTAGATTAGGGAAGATTGATGACAAGGACCTTCCCCGAGAGCCAACACAGAGAGAAAACCTTTCCCTGGATCTGCCACCCTGAATTCAGACTTCTAGCCTCTTAGACTATGAGAGAATAAATTTATCTTTGTTAAAACCATCCAGTTGTGAAATTTCTGTTATAGTAGCACTAGATAACCAAGACTTCATGTAACTGTCAAACTGCATGATTATATAACTGTCAAAATACATGATTACATAACTGCCAAACCACTGAGATTCATGGCCCAGCCAAGTTGACACATAACTTTAACCATCACAGCCAGTATTACTCTTGCCGCAAACCTTGTCATTGGTTACTACCAGATAAACGATGTTAATGCACAAAATAGTTGGAAAATAGATTTTTTACAATTGTCTTAAATGTGAAATATTAGTTAACAAGATAGTAGATAAGTGAAGAGAAACTGTATATATATTTTTTTGCTATATTTAATCTTGAAGTCTTCCAAATCAAACATTTAGTTTTCCTTTGTAACAAGTATTTATAAGTATTTACTGTCTATGAGACTATGAGGAGTCACCCAATTCTTTGATCCCATCCAATCTTAAAATTATACTAGAGAATTTGACAATCAGAATTTTTTACTCCTTCATTGAAATTACACATTCGGAGGAATAATTTTAGTAGGATAGTTTAAGACCAGTTCACTAAAATGTGCACCCTGGTGGCACAGTGGTTAAAAGGCTTGGCTGCTAATCAAAAGGTCAGCTGTTCAAACCCAACCCAACAGCCACTACACAGGCAAAAGATGTGGCAGTCTGTTTCCATAAAGATTTACAGCCTTGGAAACCCTATGGGACTGTTCTACTCTGTTCTATAGGTTGCTAAATTGGAATTGACTTACTGCAGTGGGTTTTTTGTTGTTATTGTTTTACTCTTACAATGGTGGTATTCACTTAGTTGGTGCTAAGTCAAACTATGTAACCGACTTCAAACCCCTTAGGTTATTAAATATGTGCACACAATTACAAAATAAATGGTCATTTCAAAAATTATTCCTAGTTAGATAATATTTAACATTACTTGTTGTTGTTGTTACGTGCCATCTAGTAGTTATGACTCACAGCCACTCTATGTACAACAGAATGAAACACTGCCCAGTCCTGGGCCATCCTCGCAATTGTTGCTATGCTTGAGCCCATCGTTGCAGCCACTGTGGCAACCTATATTGTTGAAGATCTTCCTCTCTTTCTTTGACCCTCTATTTTACCAAGCACAATTTCCTTCTCCAGGGACTGAGCCCTCGTGATAACACATCCAAAGTACATGAGGAAAAGTCTTGGCATCCTCACTTCTAAGCAGCATTCTGGCAGTACTTCTTCCAAGATAGATTTGTGTGTTCTTCTGGAAGTCCATGGTATATTTCATATTCTTTCCCAACACCATAATTTGAAGGCACCAGTTCTTCTTCGGTCTTCCTTATGCATTGTCCAGCTTTTGCATGCATATGAGGCTGTTGAAAATACTGTGGCTTGGGTCAGGTGCACCTCAGTCCTCAAAGTGACATCTTCACTTTTTAACATTTTAAAGAGGCCCTTTGAAGCTGATTTGCCCAATGCAATGATAAGTTTTACTATGATTAATCATAGCTTTTACTAGTCATAGGTTTTTATCACGGTTTTTACTATTTATGCAGAACATGGAACAAAAGATCCTGACTTGGTGAATAAGACTTTATTTTAGGTGGCGAGTTAAAAAAACAACAACAATAACAACTAATATTCATTGACCACATGTATGCACATATTAATATTATTTTATGTTTATAAATCTCATTTTGTATTTGGGAATTACATCTTTTTTATTAGCTGACTATATATTAAGTAGCATAATTTTGTTTTCTAGCAAGTTTGCTTTCATCATTCAAAATGCTATGCATAAAGTTCCTGATTTCATTTTCTTCTGCATCATTTGATATATTATTTTGTTTCTTGGACTGTTTCTAACATCTAAAAAATGAAAGCAACCAATCACATAAAGACAACCTTCATCAAAATGTCACATTTACAGATTCTGGTGAGTGATGATGCTGGGAAAGCAAAACAGGATTGCTCATGAATGCAAAACTCTCAGTACTTTAAGTCTGAATACTTTCTACTCTTTTTTTCCTTATTTATTGTTAACATTCGTGTTTGTGTAATTCTTTTCAGCATATATACCGATATATAATATTATCATGGTTGTGTGTGATTGAATTAATAACTTACATGTCACCACATTAAACGTTGTACGAACTTTGGTATCCCTGCAACATTCCTATATCATTGCATTCTTCCTACTAACTGGAGAATAACACGTACTGTTTGCAGAAATGAATGACCAGTGTGGAAAAAGAGTGGTAAAAGAAAAAATTGTCAGCATGACTTAACCCCATATACTTCAAAACATAGGAAGAGATTTAAAGAATCAAATACAAGCAAATAATGAGGGGTATCTTCCGGTGAGTGTATAAACATGACATTTGAGGACATGGGAGTAGTTAGGTGATGTGTAGGAAAAACCGTTTTACTGGCCATTTCTTCTCTAACTGCTATATTTTTCATCTTGTCTGGCTACTCACTTCTCATTTATAATCAAGATTCAGCAACCAATGATTCGTGTCTTAAGTAAAGCAACTTTAAAGGATTTATATTTTTGAAAAAAAATCATACAAACATACATGCTTATATAAATATACAAACTTATGATGAATTTATATATAACCACAGCTAGATAGTACTACTCTCAAATCTCTGATATTTTAAGCTATTTTTATAGAAATTACTATAAACTGACATCTAAATAGAAGTTTATGTTGAAGCATTCCCAAATTTGTCTATATTACTTATTCCAACGCATAAGCAATGCATTCATTCTGCCTCAGTTTTTAAAAAATTCTGTTTATCTACCTACTAGATTGTAAAAAAGTAAGTTTACCTCAATATTTGTATATTGTTGTTGTTGTTAGGTACCCTCAAGTCAGTTCCGGCTAATAATGACCCTATGTACAACAGAACTAAACACAGCCCGATCCTGCATCATTCTTTCACTCGTTATGTTTGAGACCATTGTTGTAGCCACTGTGTTAATCAATCTCTTAGAGGATCTTCCTCTTTTTCACTGACCCTCTACTTTTCCAAGCATGACATCCTTCTCCAGGGACTGGTCCCTCCTGATAACATGTCTAAAGTATTTAAGGCAAAATTTATCCATCCTCACTTCCAAGGAGCGCTCTGACTGTATTTTTTCCAAGGCAGACTTGTTCTTTCTTCTGTCAGTCCATTGTATATTCAATACTTTGAAAATACCGTAATTCAAAGGCATCAATTCTTATGCCTTCTGTATTCATTGTCCGTCTTTTGCATGCATATGAAAATATCATGGCTTGAGTCAGGAGCAATTTAGTCATCCAAGTGATATCTTTGCTTTGGAACACAATAAAGAAGTCTTTTGTAGCAAATTTGCCCAACACAGTATGTTGTTTTCTTTCCTGACTGCTGCTTCCATGGACGTTGGTTGAGGATTCAAGTAAAATGAAATCCTTGACAAAGTCAATCTTTTCTCAGTTTATCAAGATGTTGCTTATTGGTCCAATTGTGTTGATTTTTGTTTTCTTTAAGTTGTGGTGTAATCCATACTGAAGGCTGTAGTCTTTGATCTTCATCAGTAAAAGCTTCAAGTTCTCTTCCCTTTCAGCAAGCAAGGTTGTGTCACCTCCATGTCACAGGTTGTTAATGAGACTTCCACCAATCCTGATGCCACATTCTTCTTCATACAGTCCAGCTTCTCGGATTATTTGCTCAGCATACAGACTGAATAAGTATGTTGGAAGAATTCAACCCTGACTCACAACTTTCTTGATTTTAAATCATGCAGTGTCCCGTTGTTCTGTTTGTACAACTGCTTCAGGTCTATGTACAGTTTCCACATGAGCACAATTAAATGTCCCAGAATTCTTATTCTTCACAATGTTGTCCATAATTTGTTATGATTCAAACAGTCAAATGCCTTTGTATAGTAAATAAAACACAGGTAAACATCTTTCTGGTATTCTCTGCTTTCAGCCAAGATCCATCTGACTTCAGCAATGACATCTATTGTTCCATGTCCTCTTCTGAATATGGCTTGACTTTCTGGCAGGTCCCTGTCCATGTGATGCTGCAACCACTTTTGAATGATATTCAGCAAAATTTTACTTGCATATGATATTAATGATATTGTTTGATAATTTCCTCATTCTGTTCAATCACCTTTCTTTGCAATGGGCACAAATATGGACCTCTTCCAGTTAGTTGCCTAGGTAGGCTTCTTCCACATTTCTTGGCATTGATGAATGACCACCTCCAGTGCTGCATCCATTTGTCCAAACATCTTATCTGATATTCCATCAATTCCTAGAGCCTCGTTTTTCCTCAAAGTCTTCAGTGCAGCTTGGACTTCTTCCTTCAATATCATCAGTTCTTGATCAGATGCTACCTCCTAAAATGATTGAACTTCGACCAATTCTTTTCGGTACAGTGACTCTGTACATTCCTTCCATCTGCTTTTGATGCTTCCTGCATCTCTTAATGTTCTCTGCATAGAATCCTTCAGTATTGCAACTGGAGGCTTGAATTTTTTTTCTTCAGTTTTTTGCTTCAGAAATGCCTAACATGTTCTTCTTTTTCAGTTTTCTAACTCCAGGTCTTTGCACATTTCATTATAATATTTTACTTTGTCTTCTCCAGCTGCCCTTTGAAATCTTTCTTTCAGCTCTTTTATTTCATCACTTTTTTCATTTGTTTTGGCTACTCTATGTTCAAGAGTAACTTTCAGAGTGTCTGCTGACATCTATTTTGATCTTTTCTTTCTCACAGTCTTTTTAATTACCTTTCGCTTTCTTCACGTGTGATGTCCTTGATGTCTTCCTACAACTCATCTGGTCTTCCGTCATTAGTGTTCAATGTGTCAAATCTACTGCTGAGGCAGTGTCAAAATTTAGGCTGTATTTTGGCTCTGGTGGACTTATTTTAATTTTCTTCAGCTTTAACTTGAACTGGCGTATAAACGATTGATGGTCTGTTTCGCAGTCGGCCCCTTGCCTTGTTCTGACTGATGATATTGAGCTTTTCCACGGTCTCTTTCCATAGTTGTAGTCATTTTGCTTCCTGTGTACTCCAACTGGCAAGGTCCATGTGTATAGTAACTGTTAATATTGTTGATAAAAGGTATTTGTAAGGAAGAAGCCATTGGTTTTGCAAAATTCTATCATGCATTCTCCAGCATCATTTCTATCACCAAGGCCATATTTTCCAACTACCAATCCTTTTCCTTGGTTTCCAACTTTGGCATTCCAATCACCAGTAGTTATCAACGTGTCTTGATTGCATGTTTGGTCAATTTCAGACTGCAAAAGTTGGTAAAAATCTTTAATTTCTTTATCTCTGGCTTCAGTGGTTGGTGTGTAGATTTGAATAGCAGTAGTATTAACTGGCCTTCTTTGTAGGCATATGGATAATATCCTGTCACTGACAATGTTGTACTTCAGGATAGATCTTGAAACGTTCTTTTTGATAGTGAACGTGACTCCATTCCTCTTCTGTTTGTCATTCCTAACATAGCAGACCATATGATTGATTCAAAATGATCATACCTGTCCATTTCAGTATACATATACATATTTGTATAGTTATTATTGATCAGAGATTTAGTTGTTGGTTCATGACAATCACTAACCAATCATTAATGTTGTTAGGAAAATAATCAGTACTTCACCATATAGTTTCAAAACACCAAAGGAGTGTAATGGAAATGAAACTTTGTGGCAGAAGGAAAACAATAATAACAAAATAGGATCTTCAGTGAGAAGAGCTAAGTTAATTGGCAGACCTGCCATTTGGTGACTTTATGATTTTGACTCTTTAAACCTATAGTTTCTTATCAATAAAATGTTAATGGTAGTAAGATCTTCTCTGACTACACACACACATCAAATATATATATAATGTCTACTGATAAAAATCTTTCAAAGGGAATATGTCTCAGAAGTAAATATTTCTTAAATGGTTTTAAAATATGATTATCTTACTGATTCTTATTTTATATTGGTGTATTTCATTACAGTCTCTGAGCATATTCAGGTCTTATTTAGTTTCAAAGGTCTTCATCTCTATTTCCATTTTACAACAAAAGATGTAAAATTTGTACTCAATTAATTATGTCAACTTAATCTCAATCAGCTTTTATTTAGCTCAAGGAGCCAGGCTGCGTCTGAAGTCCTTTTTTCTTACAAATGAGTACATTTAGTGACATCTACTTGTTTCCTCCATTTTTCCCCTGCTGTTTCAATAAAGTTAAATGTCCCCAGTTACTCACAGTTAAATAATTTCATCCTAAAGTAGTCAGTATCAATCAATTATGATGAATTAAGACTGACAAGTGAAAAATCAAGAAATTGACGTATGGGCAAAGTTGCAACAAAAGAATGTCTAAATGCGAAAGAAGAAATTACAGAATAAATTATTATGAAAGAAAGTCACACATGCATGTATGTATACACACACACATACATAAATACATACTTTTTTTGGCCTTCCAATCTCCAAGACAGTTCTAGCTTGTTAGTTTGTTTTAACTTGAAAATCAATAACATGTAAGATTTTCTTCTTATTTATTTCCTTTAAAATACATCTGCTTACTGACACAACTTTCATGTGTTCGTATATCATCTTATATCTTGAAAATAACCTTAATACTTGGACTAAGCTCTTGTCTTTTTCTTATGGTTTGTTTTCCACAGGCAATTAATTATCAAAATGTATTATTATAAAAAATTTTCTAATTTCACCACCAAATGTGTTTTAAAGTCATATACATCCTATCATACTTATTTTCTCTAATATGAGAAAAAATTGGTAGGTCAAAACTGGGTGCATATATATTTTTAGAAATAAATTTTATAAATTACTTTATTGCCTTGTAAAATTATGTGCACAGTTAGCTAAATTATAGTAAAGTTGAATGTAGTACTATGTAATGAATTTTCTACTATAAGTAGTGATGAAGTACGGATGAAAATATGGGAGAGTGATTTCTAATAATATGTACTTGGTCTTTATCTTGAACTTTGTCCAATAATTGTATGAATTAACTGGGAATATACATAGGTCTCGTGCAACATATACGTTAATAGCATGACACTTGCCTGCAGGTAATATCCTTACCACACCATATAACATGGTTACATAAAATATGGTTATGGTACTGAATCAGATTGCTAGGTATTTGCCAAAAATTGTGTTTGCTAAAGTTTTTGAAAGAAATAGTTACCTAAGTGCAGAAAACATTAGCTGTGATTTAACAATGGCCTGAGGAAGACTGAGAGTTTTTTGTAAACACTACCCTTAATATGGAAGCCGTGTTGGAGCAGTGGTTAAGAGCTACGGCTGCTAACCAAAAGGTCAGCAATTCGAATCCACCAGGCACTGCTTGGAAACTCTATGGGGCAGTTCTACTCTGTCCTATAGGGTGGCTATGAGTCGGAATTGACTCAACAGCAATGGATTTGGTTTTCCTTTTTTTTATCCTTAATATGAGTCACCCATTATCTGTGGCTGCACAAATACAATTCTGTTACTTTTAGTATTAGCAAAACAGTATTTTAATAATTTTAATGGTTTATAATTTAGAGTTATTTTTTTAAAAAAGACTTAATTTTATGTATATTTTCTGAAACAGTCTTCTTCAAAACAGTTAGAAATCATTAACAACCTTTTAAAATGAATAAGCCACATCTCAATAAGTTTGTCTTTTTCTTAATCTCCCTACTAGTAGTGTCTCTCCCCTCTATGCAATTTAGATCACATAATATGACATAAAACTACATTTAATTGTGAATGTCATGATGTAGGAAAGTCATAGAAAATTGGAGAGAGTGATTAGGGTAATGAGAAACCTATTGCTGTCGAGTCAGTTCTGACTCATAGAGATCCTATAGGGCAGGGACAGAATACAACTGCCTCATAGGGTTTCAAAGGAGCCGCTAGTGGATTCGAACTGCAGACCTTTTGGTTAGCAGCTGAGCTCTTAACCCACTGCACCACCAGGGTAATTGAGAGCTTTATGTGGAGAAAAGAGGACTCTGGGAGCATAGTTCACATCGTTTATGCTTCTCTGTAGCTGTGCAACTTTGTTACTCACTCTCTCATTTATGTACTTTGGACACGTTATCAGAGGTACCAGTCCGTCGAGAAGGACATTATGTTCGGTAATGTCAGTGAAAAATAGGAAGACCCTTAACAATATGGATTGACACAGTGGCTGCAACAATGGGCTCAAACATAGCGACGATTGTGAGGATGACGCAGGAATGGGCAGTGTGTTGTTACGTTGTCCCTAGGGTCAGTATTAGTTAGAACAGACTCTATGGCACCTAACAACAACGAAAGCAATCCAGAGTACAAAAAAGAATTCATACCCGAATAATAAGACCAAATATAAATCTTGGCAAAATATATGACTAGACATTTTACCAAAAAAAATATATAAATAGTGCATAAGCATATGCAAATTTCTCAATATCATTAGTCATTAGATAAATAAAAATGAAAACTCGAACAGCTAACTAGAATGACTACAATAAAAAAAGACAATACAAACTCTTGACGAGGATATAGAAAAACTGGAACTCTCATAATTTTCTGGTGCTTGTGTGAAAAGGTACAACTTCTTGGAAAAGTTTGTTAGTTTCTTAAGTTAAATGTAAACTTCTTATACAACCTGCTAATACCAATCCTATCTACTTGAGAGAAATAAAAATATGTCCCCACAAATACTCTTATGTGAATGTTCAATTTTGCATTATTCCATAATAGCTGAAAACTGGCAACAACTCAAATGTTCAGCAACCAGTGAATAGATAAACAAAATCTGTTTTATCCAGAAAATAGAATACCATTCAACACTTAAAAGAACAGACTACTAATAAATGCTACAACATGGATGAACTGCAATAAGAATATGGTAAGCGAAAGAAGTAAGATACCAAAGACCCCATATTGTATGGATCCACTTATATAAAAAGTTCAAAAAAGGCAAATCAATAGAGACATAGAGCAGATCAGCTGGTTCTAGTGGATGTGACTGGTGATTGCCTGGTGCTGGGGGTTTGAGCAGAGATTGACTACAAATGAGCTCGAGGGACTTTCTGGGGGTGATGGGAATGTTCTCAAACTGGATAGTGTGATTGCTGCATCTACTAAAAAGCATTGAATGATACAGTTGTAATAAGTGAATTTTATGCCATGTAAATTATACTTCAAAAAACTGTAAACATGCCTCTTCTCTTTCATGGTATTCTTTTCAGCATTTATTCTAACCAAGACACTTATTTTAGAGCATATGAAGTGCAGCAGTGGACTAACACTTGGAAAACAGTGGTCTTATCTTCCTTACTACCCTCAAGCTGCTGGCCAGAGAAAGTAGTGGAATGGCCTTTAACAATACCAGCTGGTGGGAAACACCTTATGGGAATGGATTATTTTCTTCCAGGTTGTTGTGTGTGTTCTAAATTAGTGACAAACATATGGTGTTGTTTCTTCAATAATCACAATTCACAGCTCCTATAATCAAGTCATAGCAAGGGGAGAAACTTCTTTGACCATCAGCACTAGTGAGCTATTAGTGTAATTTTTACTATTCTATTTCCATAATTTTAGGCTCTGTTGGTTTTCTTACCTGAGGGGGGAAGTCTTCCACCATGGGATACAACAACAATCCAGTTAAACTGGAATTTAGACTTGTAGCTGGGCACTTTGGTCTCCTCATATCAGTGAACCAGTAAGTAAAGAAGAGGCCTGCAGATCCGGATACCTGACTGCCAGTGAGATACAGAGTTATTGCTATATAATGGGGTTGAAAAGAAATATGTCTGGAATGCAGTATTTCCCTGGAGGCATCTCTTAATGTTCTATTTTGAAGCTACCCGCAAAAGAAATATAGAGTTGAGAGTTAGAAAAACCAGCTGCAACCATAGGGTAAGTGGCTAAATCACAAAATTTTAATAGTTATCGGTATTTCTTTATTATTTTATATGAATGTATTTATGTATATATTAAGCTACAGCTTTTCTTTTTTCTCTCTCATTCTCCTTCCATCCAACATAAGATGCATTGATAGTAGCTAAATATATCTCAATATTTAAATTACAGAATATCAAAAGGGGACTGAAAAATTGCACTGATTAAGTGTAGAGTTGCACAACAAATTAATGTGATTGCTGTTAAGAAGTTGTACACCTGCAAAAAGTTAAGAAGGCCAAAGTTATGTCACCAATGTACTTAAAACCATGACAAAAAATTTAAAAAAAAAGGAGTAGCTGTTGAGGCTACTTATGTACAACCAAACACCTCATGGGATTTGGTTTCTTGGTTTGGAGTTTTAGGGTTATGGTTTCAAGGGATGTCCCAGTTAGTTGATTGGCCTAATAACATTTTTAGTGCTTCTGTTCTACCTCAGTTATGTCCAAATATGTGCAATTCCATGATAAAGGACATTTGTTTCACCTGCACCATTGGCATTGGAGGCAGAAAGATACAAAAATGATGATCAGTTGTCTTTGCTCCTCAAAACTTCAAGTCCATCTTTTCCTCCCAACTTTTCTTCCTACTAACTTATAGTGACTTAAAAATCCAACACTAGATGCAAAACCAATGGCCACCATGGACTTCTTAAGTAATATGTAAGGCCGTATCCCTATAATGAATTCCTTGATTTCTATATTTCTTAGGGTTTTCTGATTCTCTGACTAAGCCCTGACTGATGCACCATGTATGAGCGCATCAAGAGAAAGATTCATCACAAGATAAAGAATTGAAATGTGTTTTGGTAATTCTCGAATGTTAGGAAAAGGAGCAATAAGTAAACAAATATAAAGGGTCAGGTTTTGACGCAAAGAAAATTGAGTCTCTCTCTCTCTCTCTCTCTCTCTCTATATATATATATATATATATATATATTATCATCTTGGAAACCCTGGTGACATGGTTAAGAGCTACAGCTGCTAACCAAAAGGTCAGCAGTTCAAATTCACCACGTGCTCCTTGGAAACCCTATGGGGCAGTTCTACTCTGTCCTATAGGGTCGCTATGAGTCTGAATTGACTCAATGGCAACAGATTTGGTTTTGGTTTTATAACAATCTTGGTATACATATAAGTATACCAAGATTGTTTGAAGAGAGAGTGGGTTGCCTCTGGAAGTAATGAGTTCCCCATTATGACAATTTAAAATGTAAGCTGTAATATCTGTTTAAAAGAGAAAGTTTCGCCATATATATGCATATGTAAATTTTTACCCTTCTGAGATCTCACTGAGGTAACATAAAAGGAAACCAGTAAAGAAGACATAAACCCATATCACTGAAGTAAACTGACATGGAGTTATGACAAGTACTATCTTATACCTTTCCATAACAAAGAGTAACTGGAAAAGCGATAACAGAGGAAAAAGAGGCAAGAAGGTTTTCATCTACAGGAAACATATAGAAGGTGACTTTTTATTTATTTATTTTTAATAACCTCACAAGCGATTTGGATCTGAAAATTCCAGGTACCAGAAAATTCAGGGATAAAATTCACAAATGAAGAAAAGGATCTGTGGTGTCCATAGAGGTAGCCCACAGAGATCTACATTTAAGAGGACCTGTTGTGTGAAACAGTTCATTTCCAGCCTTGTAGCTGCCAAATTCTGGATTCACTACAGGGTTCATTTCAGGCCACTCTTCCCCAGGTTGATTCCGGCCTTTAACTGGACACAGCAGAGATAACACTTCTAGGCCACTCCTGCCCAATTCAGTATTCCTTTAACATAAGTTTAACTTGGGAACTTCACATTAGTCTGTCCAAGACGTTTTCATATATGAACTGTGGTCTAAGCCTCTTCCTACCCAATTTTTTCTTCCCTCTCTTCTTTCAGAGTTGTTAGACCAACATTAAAGTCTGACGACTTCTGTCCCTTTCTTTTTAATCCTTTTTAGGCATTTAGCCTAGTAAATCTCCTGCACATCTTATCACTTCTTGGTGTCTACTTATAGAAAGACTTAAACTGACACAGGGGGATTATTTGACAGTCTGTATAAGGATTGATAACTTCACTAACACTTTCTTCTACTATCCTTGTAAAAGGAATGGCTGGAAACACCACTATACTCAACAACCAACAAAAACATTCTCCCCTAAACCAAAGGAAAAAAGAATTTCTAATATATTACTAAATGACATATGATAAGAGACTTGGCACTTTAGATTGTCTCAGATCAATTGTCAGCTTTTTTCTGATATCCTGATCAGCAAAATGAGTTCTTATATTGTCTCACTCCTAAATATAAACTTTTTTTTTTTTTTTAAATCACCAGATATTTGAGTAAATCTCCAAATTCCATCTAAGTACTCTAATCCAACAAATGTGCCATGAGGAACCCCAAGCTAGCCACATGGAGTGACTTCATGGAGAAAGAGATACCCACTTATTTGTCCCAGGCATCCTAGCCTAGGTGCCAGCTGGGTGATTAAAAAATCCATCTTGAACCCTCCAGAAACAGTACATATGACATGGAGAAAAAACTGCGAACTTAGGCAAAAGCAAGAACCAAGAAAATTGACTTGACTGTGTTCCAATCATCACAGTCATTAGATACGCCCCAGCTGAGGACACAATCTTTTTGAAAAAAAGAGAAGGATATCTTCAACATGCTTTGCCTAAATTCCTTGGTCACACAATGATGAGTATAATAAAATGATTGGTGTTATATACCACTATACTGTGGGGTCGTTATAATGCAGGAATAGACATGTAGAACACAGCCCATGCTCATAAGGACAAGGCCAGAAATATCAAGAACAGCATCAATGACTACACCAGCTCGGAGCTCATTTGTTTAGCAGAAGCTAGAGCATATCCAGATGTATGAATGATATTTTTTTAGTTAATGTTTAAGATTTGTCTCAACTCTCTTATCATAAGAACTTAATGAAATCTCTTTTCAGTTGTCCTTAACTTCCGTTTATGACAATTATAGACGCCTCTGATAGCATACAAACTCTCAATTATTTTAATCAAAATGTATATTTTATCATAAACTGATTTAACTTTAATAGCTCTGAATATGTTTTAGTTCATTTGAACTGAACACTAATAACAAAAATTTATTCTAAAATAAACAAAATCCTGAATTACAATTTTGCATATTAAAATCAATAATGAAAAAAAGCTCAAAATTACAAAGACAAACTGTTATCTATTTGATTTTGTAATAGAAACTCATTGTTCAATATACTTTAAAGAGTATGCTTCTCAGCTTATTAGAGTAACAACCATTCTTAGAAAATTCAGAACCTCTACTCCAATTTTCTGTGTTTTCCCTCATCAGTTTAAATCAGGTTAAAAAGATCATTAGAGGGAGATTTAAAAAGACCTCACATAAAAAATTGGAAGGAATTGCTTACAGTTTGGATGCTCATTTATCAAACAAGGAAAATATATATTTATTATGAATCTTCCACATGTCAAGCATTTTACACATCCCAAATTTTTAATCCTCATATAGTCCAAAAAATTAAGTATGATGATCCCCTTTATACAGATAAAGGACAGATATCTCACAGATGTTCAGGATCTTGTGCAATTTAATCATCTTTTAAGTGAAAACAAAGAGATATGTTCTAGAATGTCTGTTAGTGTTATGATTCCTGAGGCATAAATGATTTTTTTCTATTCTTTTAAATGCATAGTTGTTTTTATAATTATAACCTTATGCAACAGCTTTTTTCTTCTCCCTTATGGCTCCATCTCGTAATGATACTCAGTGGTCAATTGGGCAAGGAAACCCCAGAACGCGAAGGTCATAGGTATCCTGGGATCCTGGGATGACTGTCTATAAAAGATGTCAGCAAGATGTCAATTGCAAGAGAATATTGGCGTCTTCTTCCACAGTCACAACAAAGGTTGTTTTGTGAAAGACAACTTAAATTATTTATTGGAAGAGTCACAACATCTCAAATAACTTAAGCTTTCGTGTTTGAAAGAAATAACATTTACATTTGTTTGTATAAGGCCAAAGTGCAATTTGAAATTGAAATAAATGTCAACAAAAATTGCTCATATTTTTCTGAGTTCACTGTTGTTGTTTTTGTTAGGTGCCTTTGAGTCAGTTCCTACTCATAGTGACCTTATGTTCAACAGAATGAAACACTGCCTGATCTGCACTGTCCTCATAATCATTGCTATATTTCAGCCCAGCCTTGCAACCACTGTGTTAATACATTTTGTCTTCCTCTTTTTAACTGACCCTGTACCTTACTAAGACTGATGTCCTCCTCCAGGGACTAGTCCCTCCTGATAACATGTCCAAAGTATGTGAGGCAAAGTCTCATCATCCTCACTTCTTAGAAGCATTCTGGCTGTACTTCTTCCAAGACAGATTTGTATGTTCTTCTAGCAGTTCATGGTATATTCAATATTCTTTGCCAACACCTTAATTCAAAGACATCAATTCTTATTTGGTCTTCCTTATTCACTGTCCTGCTTTGATATGCATATAAAATGATAGAAAACACCATGGCTTGGTTCAGACGCACCTTAGTCCTCAAAGTGACATCTTTGCTTTTTAACACTTTAAAGGGGTCTTTTGCAGCAGATTTTCCCAACGCAGTATGTCGTTTGATTTCTTCACTGCTGCTCCCATGGGTGTTGACTGTGGACCCAAGTAAAATGCAATCCTTGACAACTTCAATCTTTTCTCTGTTTATTATGATTTGCTTATTGATCTGGTTGTGACGATTCTTGTTTTCTTTACGTTGAGGTGTAATGCATACTGAAGGCTATTGTCTTCGATCTTCATCATTAACTGATTCAGTTCTCTTTGCTTTCAGCAAGCAAGGTTGTGTCATTGACCTCCAAACTTGTTGCTGAATTTCTCTTCATGTAGTCCAGGTTCTCATATTGTTTGCTCAGAATACAGATTGAATTAGTATGGTGAAATGATACAACCTTAACACGCAACTTTCCTGTTTTTAAACAATGCAGTATTGCCTCATTCTGTTCAAATGACTGCCTCTTGGTCATGTTCAGGTTCCTCTCGAGCACAAACAACTGTTCTAGAATTCCCATTCTTTGCAATGTTATCCGTAATTTGTTGTCATCCACACAGTTGAATGTCTTTGCATGGTCAATAAAACAAAGGTAAACATCTTTCTGGTATTCTCTGCTTTCAGCCAGGATCCATCTGACATCAGCAATGACATCCCTCGTTCCAAGTTCTCTTCTGAATCTGGCTTGAATTTCTGGCAACTCCCTGTTGATGTACTGCCGCAACTGCTTTTGAATTATCTTCTGCAAAATTTTACCTGTGTGTGATATTAATGACAATTTCCACATTTGGTTGAATCACCTTTCTTGGAAATAGGCACAAATATGAATCTCTTCCAGTCTGTTGGCCAGGTGGCTGTCTTCCAAATTTCTTGACATAAATAAGTGAGCACCTCCAGAGCTGCTTTCGTTTGCTGAAACATCTCAACTGGTGTTCTGTCAATTTCTGAAGACTTGTTTTTTGCCAATTCTTTCAGTGCAACTTGGACTTCTTCCTTCAGTACCACTGGTTCTTGATCATATGCTACTTCCTGAAATAGATGAATATCTACCAATCCTTTTTGGTACAGTAACTCTGTGTATTGCTTTCATCTTATTTTGATGGTTCCTGCATCATTTAATATCTTGCCCATAGAATCTTTCAATATTGCAACTTGAGGCTTGTATTTTTTCTTCTGTTCTTTCAGCTTGAGAAATGCTAACCATGTTCTTTGCTTTTGGTTTTCTAACTCCAGGTCTTTGCACATTTCATTATAATACTTTATCTTCTCGAGTCACCCTTTAAAATCTTCTCTTCAGCTCTTTTCCTTCATCATTTTTTTAATTCACTTTGGTCTCTGCATGCTTAAGAGAAAATTTTAGAGTCTTTTCTGTCATCCATTTTAGTCTTTTCTTTCTTTCTTGTCTCTTTAATAACCTCTTGCTTTCTTCATGTATGTTGTTCTTGATGTCATCCCATAACTAGTCTGGTCTTTGGTTATTAGTGTTCTAAATTCAAGTGGGATATACTCAATAATGTACTTTGGCTCTCCTGGAGTTTCTAATTTTCTTCAGCTTCAACTTTAACTTGAATATGAGCAGTTGATGGTCAATTCCACAGTTGGCACCTGGCCTTGTTTTCCCTGATGATACTGATCTTCCCCATCATCTTTTTCCACAGATATTGTGTATTTATTTCCTGTATATTCCTCTTGGCAAGGTCTACAAGTATAGTCGCTGTTTATGTTCTTGAAAAAAGATATTTGGGATGAATAAGTCATTGGTCTTGCAAAGTGCTATCACGCAATCTCCAGCATCATTTCTATCACCAAGGCCATATGTTCCAACTACTGATCCTTCTTCTTGGAACCCTGGTGGCACAGTGGTTAAGAGCTCAGGCTGCTGCCGAAAGGTCAACGGTTAGAATACAACAGCTGCTCCTTAAAAACCCTATAGGGCAGTTCTACTCTGTACTATGGGGTCGCTGTGAGTCAGAATTGACTCAGTGGCAAAGGATTTGGTTTTTGTTTTTGAACCTTCTTCATTTCCAACTTTCATAATACAATCACCAATAATTACCAATGCACCTTGATTGCATGTTTGATCAATTTCAGACTGAAGATGTTGGTAAAAATCTTCAATTTCTTCATCTTTGTAATTAGTGGTTGGTGTATAGGTTGAAATAATAGTCTTATTAACTGTTGTCCCTTGTAGACATATGGATATTATCCTATTACTGACAGTGTTGTACTTCAGGATAGGTCTTGAAATGTTCTTTTTTCAATGAATGCAACACCATTCCCCTTCAATTTTTCATTGCCAGCATAGTAGACCATATGCTTGTCCAATTCAAAATGGCCAATACCAGTCCATTTCAGCTCACTAATGCCTAGGATATCAATCTTCAAGTGTTCCATTTCATTTTTGACAATTTCCAATTTTCCTAGATTCATACTTCGAACGTTCCATATTCCGACTATTAATGGATATTTGCAGCTGTTTTCTCTCAGTTTGAGTCATGCCACATCAGCAAATGAATGTCCCAAAAGTATTACTCTGTCCATTTCATTAAGGTTGACTGTATTTTGAGAAGACAGCTCTTCCCCAGTTGTATTTTGAGTGCTTTCAAACCTGAGGGGCTCATATTCTGGCACTATATCAGACAATGTTCCATTGCTATTAATAAGTTTTACTGGCCAATTTCTTGAGGAATAGACTGCCAGGTCCTTCTTCCTAGTCTGTCTTAGACTGGAAGCTCCCCTGAAACCTGTCCACCATGGGTGATCCTGCTGGTATTTGAAATACCGGTGGCAAAGCTCCTAGCATCACAGCAACACCCAAGCCACCACAGTAAGACAAACTGACAAAGTTACTTTATTATAAACTCAAAATAATGATTGCTTTGTAAAAATGCTTAACAAAATAAATATTTGTTAGGTACAATTCAGAATAAACTTTACATGATGTAACTAAACTAATTTAATTGAAGTTGATTATTATCTCAGACTGTAAGATTTTGTATACAAGTTTTGCGTACTGTAGCATGAATTTAGTAAATGACATTCTTATATATATGATTTACCAACTGCATAGAAAGATGAAACCTAACAATGAGGATTTACTGGAACCCCTCTAACTAAAATATCATAAGTAATTTTTTTTTAATTAATCTCGAAGTTTTCATATATTTTAGTTGCAGCTATTTGCTCCAGTTGCTGTAAAAAGAATTACTGCTTTTTCTTATGATCCTTTTCCATCTCTTCAAGATGAAAAGACTTAGTGGACATTGGACTTATTTCAGGCTCAGTATCTGCATTTGAGGTGAGACAATTTAACAGTCACTCCACTAAAAGTTAAGTTTTATCTGTGACAGAACTTAGAGCAAAATCGATGCTGAATGACCAGAGAACAAACACCAAGCTGGCACAGCAATCTAGTGGGCTGAGATAGTAACAGCATGGTTTCTTTCAGAGCAGTCCTTGCCAGCTGTGTGGAAGCATGCTAACTATGATTCATGTTATCCTCAAAGCCTTTAAGAGTGTGAATGTACGAATACAGTGACTTGAAACCTTCTATTTGAACTGATGTCCTGGCAACTTGTCTATACTAAATCTGGGTCAGATTTCTTCTAGTTTTCAAAAGCGGCAAATTAACTAGAGATATTTTATTCTTTTCATACTGTATTGTCAATGCTTAGTGTGGTTGGACTCTCAATATTGATCATATTTATCACTGTTCTCCATATGACTAAAGAATTGCCTTTATCATGGCAGACAAAATACTTTGGATGTATTGAAGAAATTTCATTTCAGCATCTACTTGCTTGAAATTCCGAAATATAGCCTCCATGACTCATGTCCAACAGCGACATGTAACAGCAAAATGAAAAGGAGAAATCAGAGATGCTACACTGGTAGATTGCAAAACTTTATAGCTTCAATTGCCTGATGGAGTATTGAAGTATTCCCTAAAGTAAATATGAAATTCCTGAAGTGTACATATTTTCAAATTGTCTTACACATTATGAAGAAAAACCCTGAAATTAGAAGAAGCAGCTAATTCCAATAATATATTTTTTTGGATAGCATGCCAAATATTTTAACAAAGAGTTATATACAATTATTGTTAATAAATCTTCATCTTCACACATCTTTCAATGGACAAATAGAGCAAATAAGAAAATAAATGCAGGCATCATTTGCTTTAAGGAAACTTGATAAAAAGGGGGAAATCTTTTGAAATAAGTGGAATGTTATTGTTTTGAATGACTGTTTTACAGAAATTGGTATATTAAGAATAGAGAATTACTAATAACGGAACCAGGATTTAAATCAAGATCTGGTCCGACTTTAAGTATAATCATTATGCTATAAAAGGAACACTTTGTGTTCATGATTTCAGTGGCATAAATAGATTTTAAAGATCTTAGAGCAAAAAATATATTATACACATTAAAAAATATTTGTTTTTGTCCTCAGAAAAGAAAAAAGTACTATGCATAATAAAGGCCTTCAAATAATAGTTATTTGCATATAAACAATCTATCAGAAGAATCTTCTTTAGTTCCCCCAAAACATTATGGATGCTGGTGATAGAACAATGTGTAGAAGAAGGAATGTACTACGTATGTGTGGAGGAACTGTTGTAGTTATGCCTACATAAATAGGAGGGTTAGGGGTAAGGACAGATATGAAAGATAGAATTCTGGGCTGGATATAACCCTCACTGCTACATGTCTTCAGGGAACTTCAGGGTTCAATGAGTTCTAACAGAGTTTCACTGCTCTGCAGTCAACTGTTATATGCTAGCTTGTTTAGAGAAAGTTGTAGAAAATAATATAACCAGAGGACTTCACATAAGAATTGCAATATTATGATCTTTTATGATCAATGAGCTACCTTAAAAGGGATTAATTAGAAAAAAATTAAAATAATTGTGGCATTCACTCTAAGGATATTGTCATACATATTATTCATTAATTTTTATCACAATCCATTAATGAGGATCCAAGACAAAAAAAAATTTCTTAGATTCCGATGTCAAAATTTTTTTAATATCTTTTGAACAATATAGATATGTTTATATCTTATATTTTCTTCTCTTCCTATAAATATAATCCTAAATTTGCAAGTTTCCCACTAATATTACCTTTGGCTTCATCATGTTTTCTACCTTTTACACTGATTTGGTCACAAACACATTTCTATTTACCTTATATTTGGTATCAGCCTTACACCAGACAGGATGGGCACCTGTCCTGGGTCCTGCACTTCAGAGGGCCCTGTTCTAACCATTCTTTGGCTTCAGCCCTCTGCTCATGGGAAGAAATCCATAGAATGAAGGGACATGCATTCCCTCAGATCACATATTCCTTCTAGACCACATTCCAAGTGCATGAACTATGAGATTTCCTTCCCAAATGATCTCAAGTCAATTTCCAGGACCTGCACACACTTTTCAACCTGGGTCTATCATCTTGAAATGGAGCCCTGGTGACGCAGTAGTTAACAGTTTGGCTGCTAACCAAAAGGTCTGCAGTTTGAATTCACCAGCAGCTCATTGGAAACCCCATAGGGTCGCTATGAGTCAGAATCGACTCCACAGCATAGCACATAGTAATAATAAACGATATATCATCTGGAATGCAGATTACACAACTAGTCTGTGCATCCTTAAACCCAAGGAGCAAGCAAGAGGCCGCTTCTCGCAGAGTGTTAGACAGAGACTGGACATGAGGTTTGAGGTGTTCTCATATGTTTATTTGATACCCTTGTTGGTGAAAGATGGCATCAGGAGTGGGAATAGAAACGGTTATGTAGGTCAAGAGTTTGCTGTCTGATTCTCCTTGTGCTGCCATATTCAGTAGAACGTTGAGCAGTACAAGCGTGCTACTTGAAGTGCTTTTCTTTGTTCGGCTGGTAACATTAAAATACATAATTATAGTGGAACCATAGATATGCAAAACTGAAATGAATTGTGAATGTAAGGTAATGCTTCTTGTCATTTAATATTTAAATGTTACCCTAAATATTCTTAGTGCTTTTGCACATTTTATATAACTGTTTATTAGTTATGTCTCTATATTAATTATAGAATCAATATAAAAATAAGAAAAATGTTTTAAATTTAATCAATTAAGGTAAGTTTTACTAAATTGTTACTATTTTATTAAATGTAAAATACAAAGTAGTGTTCTACAACAATATATAAAAAGATCACATGTAACCTACCAATTTTAAAAATAGCCTTACTTTTAAGTCTTAGCAAACTTAATGCAACTATTTACAATGTAGATGATCTCATCAGTTCTAATATTATTTGTATTAAATGCATTTTATTTATGTATTTATTTAACACTATACTTGATAGGTTACTGAATAAAACTTCAAATCTGTTGTGGATATATATGAAACACAAATATAGCTATCTAGGGTGTGAAAAATTTAGGATAAGAATTATTGAGAAATTTGGTAAAATTCTTAGACAAAATTCTTAATTTTAGAACTGCTTAAGCCATGCAATGGAGAGTCTTATAATTAGCCTAGTTTTGATAAAGCTCAAATATCACATTTATTAAACTGACAAATCAGGACATAACAGCTTATCTAATGTAGTATTATCTATTAACGAAAATAATAAGGGTGCTTGGAATACGTATGTCATGAATTTAACTTGAAAATGTAAAAATTATCATAAAGTGGTCACACTTCAGGAACTTTGATACATAATCAAAGTGTATATTCACAAAAGAAAATTGTTCAAGTTAGCGCTCTCCTCCTTAATAGAATCAGGCAATAAAATCTGGTTAAATTTTCAGTTTCAGATATTATATTTTAAATTTTGTTTCTTTAGAAAAAAATAATTTTAAAACAAGAACTTTGTAGGGTTATAAACCACTCTTTTCTGCTATGGTTTGTTTCAGTATAATAATCTTGAAAAAATTATGAAAACTTTTCCTGCACAATTGAATGAGCTAAGAAAATAAATCTGGAGAGTCAGTTAAATACACCAAAGAAAACAGTAAAATATCAGTGTAATATCATTTGCTATAATATTATTTTTTCTACATACATATGAATTTGTTTATACTCCATTATCTTCAAGAAATAAAGTAATTTTTGGTAATAATACACTAATTAAAATTAGTTGAAAAAAAAAAGAGTTAAAAAAAGCATATTAAATGGTTCCAAGAATAGAGATAACCTTAAAAAATGCAGATTGTAAGGGAATTATTGAGCTTCAAATACAGTCCTCAGCATTTTGCAGCAAGACAGAAACAGGAAATCTAGTCTGTGTAACAATGTATAGGGTTCATAAGATCAAAGCAAATCGACTTGCTCAGGAGAAATACAGGCAACCCAAGTAAACACACACACACTCACACACACACACACTCACACGCAAAAGTTTCTTCCTAGAAACTGGCCCCTGTTGCATCCTAACTACAAAAAGCATGATGGGTTGTTGCTTTTAATGACAATGGATTTATATAAGCACATAATTTAATAGTTGCAATTATTTGGTGGAAGAATTGAAGAAATAGGACATGATGTAATTACTCATTTTTGTGAATGTCTGACATAACTGAACAGTACATTTCAGATTATGTGGAAGAACTGATAAACAGTATAGACTTGAAGAAATGCTCCACACATAGACTTCTCTCAAAAGGGTTTTTGATAGATAGATATTGGGCAGCAGGGAATTTGAGATTGTATTCCCTGACAAGTAATTGGAATAAAGCAATTCTGTGCTGCCAGATAAATATTGACCTATATGTGCTAACAGTCAAACTCCAGATAGAGTTGACCTTCTCTTGTAGAAATTGAATAGTCTAGCCAGGATGTGTGCCTGAATGAAAGGCTCTCTGACATGGGTTCAGACAGTACCTGAGTGTGTGCCTGCAGGCAAGGGAAAGATTTCCTGAACAAAGCTTTTAATACATCACATTGTACAGAAGGATGGGGCTTAGTATACAAGATTATTTTACACATAGCATAGTCATATCTCTTAAGTAGAGGAGTTATAAAACAATTATAATCATGTAGCCACATTAGTCATTAACAAACAGAATGAGACAAAATTAAATAGAAGGACCTACTGAGCTCTTATCATTGAAAAATAGCATTCTTCTTGTGAATGTTATACCAAAGTATAGATATAAATTTAATTGCTATATAGGACGAATATATATGAAATTCCACCACCTGTTTTCAGTTCGTAGTATTGTGGTGGCTTGTGTGTTTTGATGATGCTGGAAGCTGTTGATCTTAAATGTTGCAGAGCTAAAGTGAATGGAAGAAATGATGAAGCAAGAGAACTGAACAGAAGATTTCAAAAGGTGACTCAAGAAGACAAAGTAATTATTATAATGAAATGTGCAAAGACCTGCAGTTAGAAAATCAAAACAGAAGAACACACCCAGCATTTCTCAAGCATAAAGAACTGAAGAAAAAATTCAAGCCTTGAGTTGCAATACTGAAGAATTTTATGGGGGAAAAAAATTAATGATGCAGGAGGCATCAAACGAAGATGGAAGAAATACACAGAGTCACTGTACCAAAAAGAAATAGTCAACATTCATCCATTTCAGGAGGTAACATATGATCAAGAACAGAAGGTATTGAAGGAAAAAGTCCAAGCTGCACTGAAGGCATTGGTGAAAGACAAGCCTCCAGGTTTTAAAAGAATACCAGCTGAGATGTTTCAAAAAACAAATGCAATGCTACAAGTGGTTATTCATCTATGCCAAGAAAATTGGAAGACAGCTACTTGGAAAACTGACAGAGATCCATATTTTTGCCAACTCTAAAGAAAAGTGATACAACAGAATGTGGAAATTAATGAACAGTATTTTTAATATCACACACAAATAAAATTTTCCTGAAGATAATTCAAAAATGTTTGCATCATTACGTTGACCAGGAACTGCCAGAAATTCCAGACAGATTCAGAAGAGGGCATGGAACAAGGGATATCATTGCTAATGTCAGATGTATCTTGGCTGAAAGAAGAGATACAAGGAAAATGTGTACCTGTCTTTCATTAACTATGCAATGGCATTTGACTGTGTGGATCATAACAAATTATGGATAACTTTGCTAAGAATGGGAATTCCACAACACTCAATTGCGCTCATGTGGAAACTGTACACAGACCAAGAGGCAGTTGTTAGAACAGAACAAGGGGATGCTGGATGGTTTAAAATCAGGAAAGGTGTTTGTGTGTCACTATACTTATTCAATCTGTATGCTGAGCAAATAATCCAAGCAGCTGGAAGAACGCGACGTCGGAATTGCAGGAAGACTCACTAAAAGCCTGCTATGTGCGGATGACACAAGCTTATTTGCTGAAAGCAAAGAGGACTTGTAGTACTTACCAGTGAAGATCCTTTGAAGGTACTACAGCCTTCAGTATAGATTACACCTCAACATAAAGAAAACAAAAATTCCCACACTGCACCAATAAGCAACATCATGATAAATAAAGAAAATATTGAAGTTTTCAAGGATTTCATTTTACTGCTATCCACAATCAGTGCCCATGGAAGCAGCGGTCAATAAATCAAAGGACGCATTTCATTGGGCAAATATGTTGTAAACGACTTCTTAAAAGTATCAAAAAGCAAAGATATCACCTTGAGGACTAAGGTGAACTCGAACCAAGCCATGTTATTTTCAATCACTTCATATGTGTGGGAAAACTGAACAATGAATAAGGAAGGCTGAAGAAGAATTCATGCCTTTGAATTATGATGTTGGTGAATAATACTGAATATACCATGAACTGCCAAAAGACCAAACAAATCTGTCTTGGAAGAAATACACACAGAATGCTCCTTGGGAGTGAGTATGGTGAGATTTTGTTTCATGTACTTTGGACATGTTATCAGAAGGGACCAATCCTTGGTGAAAGACATCATGCTTGATAAAGTAGAGGGTCATTGAAAAAGAGGATGACCCTTAATAAGATGGATTGACCAGATGGCTTCAACAATGGGCTCAAACATAGCAATAATTTTGAGGATGGTGCTGGACCAAGTAATATTTCCTTCTGTTGTACATTTGGTCAGTATGT
Source organism: Trichechus manatus latirostris (assembly GCF_000243295.1). Lineage (NCBI taxonomy): Eukaryota > Metazoa > Chordata > Mammalia > Sirenia > Trichechidae > Trichechus > Trichechus manatus. The sequence goes on along the minus strand of NW_004444060.1, from coordinate 375,006 downwards.
GTTGGAACCAACTTGAAGGCAACTAACAATGAAAACAACAAAAATATTGATTCTAAATATATAAAGAAACAAATAACAAAACAAAAATTAGAATTAGACAAATTCTCATTAACTAAAAAGAATTGAAATAAGTCTTTAAGAATATAAAATATTTAAACATCTTAATTGACATTTTATAGTGTAATTAGAAACTGTAGAATATGAATTATTTTGAAAGTCACATTGAATATTTGCCAAAATTAAGCACTTGTTTTCTTCATTAAGAAATTCAAATGACTGAAAATCTTACAAATTATCTTCTCTGATTAAATGGAATTAAGATAGAAATTCAATGTTAGACATACACTACATTTCTAAACAAATGCTGGGTAGAAAAATAAATTTCAAGAAAATTTAGAAAATACATTAACTAAATAATAGAACACATTAAATTCTGTGAAACACACAAAGATTGAACAATGCCAAATACTGGGTCCTTGAAAATATCAATAAAATGGTAAATTTAAGCTAGATGTTGCAAGAAAAAGGACAACATATAAAGTTCAATATCATGAAAGAAACAGCAGACATCATAACAGATCCTAGATATACTAAAATGGGAGAAATTCTAAACACCTTTATGCAATGTTTTTGAAAGTTTGTAAGAATTTAGACATGTTACTATTAGCACATCATCTATCAAAATTGATAAATAAAAATCTGAATAGTCCTGCAAGTGGATATCAGTGGAAATGATGTAGAAGGGAACTCCAGGACCATACACACAAATCAACTCAACTTATATTGTATATGTAAATGTGGAAAGTGAAACACTAAAGCTTTCAGAAGTCAATATAGAAAAATATTGTTGTGGCTTCAAGAAAAGTCAATATTTTATAAAACAGAACACAAAAACTCTATCATAATATAAAAAATTGATAGATGACATTAAATTCAGAATATTTATTAATCAAAAGGAACTATCAAAAGAGTGTAAATGCATATCTTAGAGTGGGAGAAGATATTCGATATAGATACAACAAAGAAGGTACTTATATTCCAAAATACATACAGACTATTCAAATTATTTAAAAAAAAAAAAAAAAACTCAATGGGAAAACATGAGGAAAGCAAGATTTGAATAAGAACTTCACAATGATATGCAAATAGTCCATAGGGAAATGGTAAATAACTCATCTTCATTTCTATGCAGGGTAAAGCAAATTAAAGCCACAGTGATATACCTATACTCCCATCAGAATAGATAAAATTCTAAAAGTTGGAACATAACAACTGTTGGCAAGAAGTAGAGCAAGAGTCTTATACACAGCAGATGAGATCATATCTTTTTGAAAACATTTTGGGAAATTTTTGAGCAACATATACTAAAGTTGAGCACCTATGTTCTATAACTTGACAATTCCACTATTAGGACTATACCCTACAGAAATATGTATATATGTGCATTTAGAAATACGCATATGAATGTCCTTAGCATAATTATGCTTATTAAACCAAAAATGGAAGCAACTAAATGTCCAATATCAGTAGAATAGATATATAAGTAAGTGTGCACCAAAGCAATTAATACTTGTTAATGAAAATGAATTAATGACCTCTGGTGGCACAGTAGTTAAAGCAGTCAGCTGTTAATCAAAAGGTAGGTGGTTTGAACCCACCAGCCATTTTGTGGGAGAAAGATGTGTCATTCTGCTTCCATAAAGCCTTGGAAATCCTATGGGGTAGTTCTACTTTGTCCTATAGGGTAGCTGTGAGTCAGAATAGGGTCTGGGTTTTTAGTTTGGTAATAACAATGAATTAATCAAAATAAAGTTCACAATATAGATTTGCCTAAAAGATGCTAGACTCATAAAGGTATATACTGTATGACTCAATTTATATAAAGTAAAAGATACATAAAGTACAAAAAGGGCAATTATTCAATGGTGATAGAAATCAGAAGAATGTTTGATATCAATAGTTTGAATGTTTTGTGAAACAATCTAAAAAGTTTCCGTGGTTCTGGCAATATTCTAATTTTTAATCTAGGTAATAGTAACATAAAACCAAAAAAACTAACTCCCTTGCCGTCGAGTGCATTCCGACCCAAAGCAACCCTGTAAGACAGAGTAGAACTGCTCCATAGCGTTTCCAAGGAGCGGTTGGTGGATTCGAACTTAGCAGCCGAGTTCTTAAACCGCTGTGCCACCAGGGCTCCAGTAGTAACATAGCTGTGCTTATGTAGTGAAAATTCATCAGTCTGTCCACATATTATTTATGCACTTTTCTTAATTCATATATTAATTCATTTATAACTTTATTTGAAAATACTAAAATGAATAATCAAATACGATATATATTTTTTTCAAGTCAAACTCTTGCCATATATATTGGAGTACGCTGTTTCCTTTGAAGGACCTAAATTATTTGGGAAATGAAATAAAAATGATAATGATGTTACACAACAATAATTTATTCAGTATACACGATGTACTCATTGCTTGACAGAAAATGTAATGTTAGTATTGAATTTCAGTAAAATTGAGAGTATATTTTGCGTGTGTGCTTAACTATATCATATGTGTATATGAAAAGAAAGAAATTATGAATTTATTTATTCTATTTCAGCTTCAAATTAAAAAATTGACGTTAATGAAGTGAAACAGCTCTTATTGTCCTTAGAATTGTCAAACTACAGGTGTACTCACATCCTCATTAATGAAATCATCCATCTGTAAGCACAGCAGAATTACCTTTGTTTTAATTATTGTGTATGTAACCAACCTTTGTGGATCTCAGTTTTTCATTTTAACAGGAGTGGACATATTATAGACAAGTAAATTTCTTGGAGAATTGAGTATATTTTTGAAATGGAAAATTTCAATCATCCACGAAATTAAACAGTGCTTCAGAAAAAAAATTTTTTTTTTGGTTATGGATTCTGCCTTCCCATCTTAGATTCTCTGTTTAAATTTCCATGTCAAACTAGTGTCTTATTCCAAAATGTACTCCTAGGAAGTTTTTCTGTCTCATGCAAACTTTCTTTCCTCTTTCTCTACCTGTAATACCTGAAGTTGGACTCTTTGCAGGGGCTTCCCTGCTTCATTATCCTGCTTACTTGCTTGTTCTTACCATAAAGTATTCTGACCTTCTTGACTTCCTAACATTCTATCCTTTTCATATTTCAATCTTTTTTTTTTTCTATTTAACATTTAGTAAATTTTTAAGTATGTTTGTGGAAGGAAAGAAAGAAGGAAGGGAGAGTGGGAGGAAAGAAGAAAAGAGAAGGGAGGGAGGGAGGAAGGAAAGATGGTAAAGAAACTAAGAAAGGATTAGGAAGATAACTTTCTGTACTTGTTAAGAGTGGAATAAAATAATATTCATCTAGTTTTTTGCCTCTCATCTTGCTCTTTAGTTAAATGTACCAATCAGTTGAAGCTGTCTAAGGGTCAGAGCTTGCTGTTGTTACTGTTTATTTGTTTTACTTTGTCCACATTTACTAAATATTAATAATAAAGAGATATTGTGGGGCTGAAATAAAAATAAAGTGGACATCTGGATAGACTTGTCTGAAAGTTTCAATATAAAATAAATTCCTGGTATGTAATGAAATAAAAATGGAACTAGGTCTCATCCTCCCTATCTACTCATTTTTCTTCAGTCTTGTCTAGTAAGGGTAAATCCATCCAATTATTTTATTCACCTTTTAAACTTATGGCTTGTGCTCCAGGATCCCTCAAGAATTCTCTCTTGCTGTAGAACATGTTAGAAAAGTTGTAAGAACAGGTAATATTCTTTAGTTATATAAAATAGTCTGATAAAACGTATATCTTAGAAAATTTTACACGGCCTGGCTTCAATCCGAATAGATCTTTCTTTGCACAGAAAAACCTGTCTGATATATTTGTCTGTTGGTGTATGGCAGAAATTTTATTTTAAATTAGAATGGTTCTTTAAATTCAAAATTTAAATATATGAAACATTAATGACATGTCCGAAAACACTCTTCCAAAACCCATATGTGAAGCCAATTTTATAAAATTTTTCAAATAAAATACATGTTATGTTTTTTGAAAACAAAATATATTTTATGCTTTCAAAATCTAAAATTTGCAGTTATAGAATAAAATAATGCTTAATCTTAATCTAGTTTTAAGGAAGACTACACTGAAATCAGGAATTACATCAGGATCAGGGGCATGATTTCCCACCAGTTAAAACACAGAATTAGAACAACTAGTAAATTTTGTTTTAACTAAATGCAAAAAAATTTAAGGAAAAAGAGAACCAAGAATAAAGTACCAGAAAGAAATATGATCCAAGCAAATTCAGATTAAGGAAAATATAAGTAATTTTAATTGATTTAATAGGCAAAAGGAATAACATGTTTAAAAAGTAAAAGGTGAAACAGGGCATCATACATTTAGGTTTCTACCAGACATTCATATGGTTGAAGTGCAGAGTATGAGACAAGAGCCTAGGGAGAGCTGAGGTGAAGCGATAAACAGGCCTCTGAGTTCACGTTTTGTTCAAAACAGTTTCATAAGCACTGAAAATGAGAATTCTTCAAAGGGCAAATTTAAGTCTAAGGAATATTTATAGATATCACTCAATTAGAAAATACATTATTTTAGAAACTAGAAGGTATGTCTGAATGCTTTCTGTTGTCTTTGATAAAATGACAAAAAATACAAAGGAGCAATATTTTAAATTATTCATGTCTATGTAATAATTAATATAATATTGCAGCAATAATTAAAAAACTGACCCGTCAAAAGTTATTATACAGATCAGATTCTTTGCCTTTTGTAAGTACGTGAACACATGACTCAACCTTTTCGAAGATTCTGTAAATGGATTGAGAATTTTATGAGAAAGTAGATGAAAGCATTTCTTTTTAAATTATAGAGCACTGTTTCCAGTAAGCTATCTATGTTTATTTTTATCATTATAGTTATGGTCTAATGAACTGAACATGCCTCCTATGTACTTATACTGTTATAATGGAATAAAGTGGTCAGAGAAAATACCTCCATTGTAATGCAAACGAATGGTATTGTTTTCCTCCAGTTTGTATTTCCCTGTTGAATGCATCTATAATTATACACTGTTTTCTTTTATTCATATATTTTTCTATTACTAAAAATTGGATTTTTTGGTAATAAAGACAGATTAGTTTCCAAAAATATATTTATGTGTGTGTGCATGTGTGTATATATGTGTGTGTGTGTATACATACATGTATACAATATATTGAAAAAAATTGATATTACCTTAATAATTTAGAGGAATTTATATCAGTTTTAGTAATAAAATGTGTTAATTTCAAGCAAACAAGAAAGAGGAAATGAATACCTTTAAAATAACATTGTATAATTTTTTATTTAATTTAAAATGAGATATCTGTTTTTTTAAAGAATTAACTGTTAATTATCCATTTTTTAAGAAACATACTTAAGAAAATCTATATACTTTTACAATTAACTATATTTTGTCCTCTCACAATAAGCACAATTTCATACCTCAATATGAGCCAGTTATATATTATTTTAATAATCTATACACATTAGTGGAAATTATCAATTTAAAGGACCACGTATTCCACTTTATAATGTCTCTCATTGATCTATATTTTATGCACTTTGAATACTTAATGGTTTTAGAAAGCACCTAAATGTTATTGGTAGTTCTCAAATATAGGTATATGGACTATGAATATTCTAGTATATACGTTTTCTATTACTGCTGTAATAAGTTGAAACTCACTTAGTTGCTTGAAACACCACATATGTATTATCCTACCATTCTGGAGGTCAGCATTGCGAAATGGGTCTAAGTGAGCTAAAATAAAGGTATTACGAGGACTGCACTTCTGATGGAGGCTCTCGGGGAGAATTGTCTTACCTTTTCCTAGACGCCACCCACATATTGTGACTAGTGGGCCCATTCCTTCATCTTCAAAGCTGGCAACCTCAGGTCAAGGCCCTCTCATACTGCCACCTGTCTGTCTCTCTCTGTCTTCTGCCTCCCTCTTGCATTTATAAGCACCATCATGATTACATTGGGCCCATGCAGATAATCCAGCATAACCTGCTCCGTCCATATTAATGTGAGCTGATTAGTAACCTTAATTCCATCTGTAACCTTAATTCCTTTTTACCTGTGTAAGCTAATAAATTCACAGGTTTTAGGGATTAGTCCTAATTGACACCATTGAAGATCAACCATTCTCCCCACCAAGCTATGCCCTAAGGGGAATCATTGGTGGAAGTGTAACTCTGAATATGGCCTGATTCTATCAAATAATCATAATGAATCAATTTGTAATTGTCACAATATAAAAAAAAGAGTATAGTATGTTATATTTGATTATGCTTTATTATATGCTACTTACTACTTCTCTGCCAGTTTGTTATACTGTGGTGGCTTGTCTGTTACTGTGATGCTAGAAGCTATGTCACCAGTATTTCAAACACCAGCATGGTTACCCATGGTGGACAGGTTTTAGTGAAACTTCCAGGCTAAGTCTAGGAAGAAGGACCTGGCAATGACTTCCAAAAAAAAA
>NW_004444060.1:326348-368362 GCF_000243295.1 Trichechus manatus latirostris | reverse complement strand
AAAAAAAAAAAGCCAGTGGAAACCTTATGGATAGTGGAACATTGTCTGATATAATGCTGGAAGATGAAGCCCTCAGGTTGGAAGGTACTCAAAAGATGACTGGGAAAGTGTTGCCTTCCAAAGTAGAGTCGACCTTAGTGATGTGGATGGAGTAAAACTTTCAGGACCTTCATTTGATGTGGCAGGACTCAAAATGAAAAGACGCAGCTACAAACATCCATTAGTAATCAGAATGTGGAATGTACAAAGTATGAATCAAGGAAAATTGGAAGCTGTCAAAGATGAAATGGAATGTTTGAAGATTGATATCCTAGGCATTAGTGAGCTGAAATGGACTAATATTGGCTATTTCGAATCAGAAAATTATATGGCCTACTATGCCGAGAATAACATATTGACCAGAAACAGCATCACATTCATCATCAAAAAGAAAATTTCAAGACCTTTCATGAAGTACAATGCTGTTAATGATAGGATAATATCCATTCATCTAATACAAATATTCTTCAAATTTACACACCAGTCACTAATGTCAAAGACGAAGAAATTGAAGATTTTTATCAACATCTTCAATCTGAAATTGATCATACATGCAATCAAGATGCGTTGATAATTACTGGTGATTTGGATTATGAAAGTTGGAAACAAAGAGAGATCAGTAATTGGAAAATATGGCCTAGGTAATAAAAACAATGCTGGAGATAGCATGATATAATTTTGTAAGACCAAAGACTTATTTAACATAAAAAACTTTTTTCAACAACATAAACGTATACACGTGGTCCTTACCAGATGGGATACACAGGAGTCAAATTGACTGCATCTATGAAAAAAGACTATGGAGAAGCTCAATATCATCAGTCAGAATAAAGCCAGGGACAAACTGCAAAACAGATTGTCAATTGCCCAGATGCAAGTTCAAGTAGAAGCAGAAGAAAAACATGTCCATGAGAGCAAAAGTATGACCCTGAACTTATCCCACTTAAATATACAGACTATCTCAAGAATAGATTTGAAGCAGTATTGAACACTAATGACCGACATGTCTGGGATGAGATCAAGGATATCACGCTTGAAGAAAGCAAAAGATCTTTAAAAAGACAGGAAAGAAAAAAAAGACCAAAACGGATGTCAGAAGAGACTCTGAAACGTCTCTTGAACATAGAGTAGCTAAAGCAAACAAAAGAAATGATGATGCAAAAGAGCTGAACAAAAGTTAACAAAGGGCAGCTCAAGAAGAAAAAGTAAAGTTTTATAATGGAATGTGCAAAGATCTGGAGTTAGGAAATCAAAAGGGAAGAACATCCTCGGTATTTCTCAAGTTGAAAGAATTGAGGAAAAAAATTCAAGCATAGAGCTGCAATATTGAAGTTTCTATGGGAAAAATAATGAACGAGTCAGGAACCATCAAAAGGAGATGGAAGGAATACTCAGAGTCACTGTATCAAAAAGAATTGGTTGACATTCAACCATTTCAGGAAGTTGCATATGGCCAAGATCCAATGGTACTGAAGGAAAAAGTCCAAACTGTACTGAAGGCATTGGAGAAAAGCAAGGTTCCAGGAACTGGCAAGTTGCCAATTGAGAAGTTTCAACCAATGGATGCAGCTCTGGTAGCATTCACACTTGTCTGTGCCAAGAAATTGCTACTTGTATAACTGAGTGAATGAGATCCACATATATGCCAATTCCAAGGAAAGGTGCTCCAAAGAATGTGGAAATTATCAAATAACATCATTAATAACACAGGCTTGTAAAATTTTACTCAGAATAATTCAAAAATGTTGCAGCAGTACATAGATAGGAAACTGCCAAAACTTCAAGTCAGACTCAGTAGAGGACATTCAAGAACGGATAACATTACTGATGTCAGGTGGATCATGAGTGAAAGCAGAGAATACCAGAAAGTTGCTTACCTCCATTTCATTGACTACGAAAAGGCATTTGACTGTGTGGATCACAGTAAATAATGTATAATATTTCTAAAAATGGGAATTCCAGAACACTTAATTGTGCTCTTGTGAAACCTGTACATAGACCAAGAGGTAGTCTTTCGAACAGAACAAGGGGATACTCTGGTTTAAAACCCGGAGAAGTGTATATCAGGATTGTATTCTTTCACCATACATATTCAATCTGTATGCTGAGCAAATAATCTGAGAAGCTGGACTATACGATGAAGAACGAGACATTAAGATTGGAGGAAGACTCACTAACAACCTCTGATATGTAGATGAAACAACCCTTCTTGATGACAGCATACAGGACTTGAAGCACTTACTGATGAAGATCAAGGACTATAGCCTTCTGTATGGATTACATCTCAACATAAAGAAAACAAAAATTCTCAAAACTGGACCAACAAGCAACATTTTGATAAACAGAGAAAAGAATGAAATTGTCAAGGACTTGATTTTACTTGGAGCTGCAATCAAAGTTCATGGAAGCAGCAGTTAAAAAAGTAAACAATGTACGGAAACTTAAACAAGATGGAGACGCATATGCAAAGCCTGGACAACATAGTGAGGCCTGGTTTCACAGGACAAAAGTTTCAGATAATAACCTCACCTTTAGAGATAATAACTAGCTTGCTTCTTTAGGTTTATGTGTAACAAACATCCAGCATATTTAGGGCCTACATCCCAGACAAATATGTGCCTAGCCATCTGGAAACCTGTGGTGGCAGGCAATAATCCCCTGGAGACCTGTGTTTTCTGTCTTCTTAGCAAAGCTGACGTTTCTAAAGAAGAAAGGATTTCAAGAGTCATTTTGATGAATATCTGAAGCTGATTGAAATCGCCTTAACTTCCCTGACTTCTTTGTTCCTCAGACGGCACCAGGGCTCCATAAAAACCCCAGTACTGTCTCATTTCTTTGACTCACTCAGTTTATGCTGTGTGTTGCCAATCCATGAATTGTTTGATCAACTAGTTAATCTCTAGCATCACTTTAACTTTGTTTCCACTCAGAAATTCCTCAACAGACATTGCATTCGGCAAATCTGCTGCAAAAGACCTCTTAATGTGTTAAAAAGCAAAGATGTCACTTTGAGGACTAAGGTGAGTCTGACTCAAGCCATGGTATTTCCAATGGCCTCATATAAATGTGAAAGCTGGACAATGAATAAGGAAGACCGAATAAAAATTGATTCATTTGAATTATGGTTTTGATGAAGAATATTGAATATACCTGGACTGCCAGAAGAACAAACAAATCTGTTTTGGAAAAAGTACAGACAGAATGCTCCTTAGAAGGGAGAATGGCAAGACTTTGTCTTACATAATTGGAACATGTTATCATGAGGGATCAGTCCCTGGAGAAGGACATCGTGCTTGGTAAAGCAGAGGGTCAGAGATTGACATAGTGGCTGCAACAATGGGCTCAAACATAACAACTATTGTTAAGATGGCATAGCACTAGACAGCGTTTTGTTCTGTTGTGTACTTGGGATCACTAAAGAGTCATAATCAACTCAACAGCATCTACTATCAACATCAACTTACTGTAAAGATATGCTTAAAGACAAAAGAAAATGGAAAAATGGCTGGTGTGATATTTAAGCATCTGTGATTTGAGTGTTAAATGTTTAAGGAACTTCCGTGCCATATTCTATGACTGAGATGATCAATAAAAATAGAATTGTGAAGATCATGTGTGTTGTTGTTGTTGTTAGGTACCGTTGAGTCAGTTCCAACTCATAGTGACCCTACGTACAAGAGAACAAAATACTGCCCTGTCCTGTGCCATCCTCACAATCATTGTTATCCTCAAGCCCATTGTTGCAGCCATTGTGCCAATCCACTTTGTTGAGGGTCTTCCTTTTTCACTTACCCTCCACTTTAATAAGCATGATGTCCTTCTCCAGGGACTGATCCCCCCTGATAACATGCCCAAATTATGTGAGACATAGTCTCTCCATTCTTGCTTCTAAGGAGCATTCCGGCTGTACTTCTTCAAGACCGTTTTGTTCATTCTTTAGGCAGTCCATGGTGTATTCAATATTCTTTGCCAACACCATAATTCAAAGGAGTCAGTTCTTCTTCAGTCTTCCTTATTCAATGTCCAGCTTTCTCATGCATATGAGGCAATTATGAAACATTTTCAATACCTTACAAAAGAGTGTAGATTCAAATTGATTCACGATTGTTACAATCACAGTTCTTACATACCTGTAGCTAATCTGAGAATTATTATTTTATAAATAAAACATAAAAATGAATCATGTACTAGTAGGTTGATTTGCGGACCCCCATCATTTATCCCTTTATTTATCATGTCTTTCACAGTTGTCTTCATAGTTGATACCACTTGCATGGCTTTGGGTCAGCCATATTACTTGCTTTGACTACAGTAGTGGTGAACATATGATGAAAGGTTCGAATAGTTATTGCACTTCCTTGTACATTGCCATGGACATTAGAAAAGCATGCCTGGGCAGGCTATTTGGGAGGAGAAGGGTTTGAAACATGCAGAGAAGAGGTAAACTTCTCCAACTGAGGAGAGCCTAGATAAGCCTAATCACATCTGACCTCAGTGTATAAATATATCAGTAATTACTTAGCCATTATGCTGTTGAAGTAAATATGAGCTGTTTCTATATTTTATTTTTCTAACTTTATTTTTCCTACATTTTAAATCATATTAGCTGAATGCATACTTATAAATTAACTATTACTTTCTTTTAGCACTATAGTGATATGATTTCTTAGTCTTCTAGACCTCATCATTTTTGTTTTTGAATAGTCATTGACAGTCTTCTTGTTGCCCATTTGAAAGTATATGTTGTTATTGTTTTCTCTAACTACTTTTTATATTTATTTCTGTTTTTGGTATTCTACACTTTTACAGTTATGTATATAATATGATTTCCTTTGAAGTTATCCACTGGGTTATGTGGAGCTTCTTCAATCTGAGCCTTAATATCTTTCATTACTTTTGGAAACTTCCCAGCCAATAATTTTTTCCAATTTGACTTTTTCATTCTTCCTCTTTTGTTATTTGGAGATTCCAATAACATATATATAGAAATTTTTACCAATTCCACATGGTACTCTCTGTATTTTTAATCCGAGTATTGCCTCTCTATGTTTCAGTCTAGATGTTTTCTGATGGTTTTCAGTTCTGGTCACTAATTTTCTCTTTGGCCGTATGTAATCCAATCTATTGAATTCTTAATTTTAATTATTATAACTTCCAAGTCTAAAATTTTCTCATGTTCCTTTCATTTGTATATTTTGATATTTTAGCAAGATTCTCCACTTTATTATCTATTTTTTAGCATAACAATCACATAAATTTTAAAGTTTATGACGCATCATCAATATTTGTAATGGCTTTGGCTCTGTTTCTATTTTCTCTTTTGGATTTTTGTCATTTGGTTCATTTCTTGGTGTACTAAATATAAGATGTCCTACAAAGCTTTAATTTAACTTCTATGATTTTAGTAGATGGCTAAAAATATAGATCATGCAATAGTGTTGACAGGCAAAATGCAGGTTTATTATGTAATTTTCAAATTTTCAGAAAAATCATTAACTATTCAATAAGCTTTGTCTTGAAAGTTGACTATACATTCATAAAATAAATGTAGTTAGGTTCTCACTTCACATGAACAAATAAGTGTTCGGTTGATTAAAAAGGAAAGCATGAATAAATGATCAGATACTAAAATAAAGAACATTTAAAATATTAGAAGAAATTTTAGCAGAAATATCTATAAGGCTTGAAGAGGAAAACCAGTTTAAGATAGTTTGCTATGAATTTTAATGCAAGAAACTGTATATACGACCTATAATTTTTAAGAAATTAAGAATATATTTTTATCATAATACAATAAGTCTGGAGGAAACTGTTGCTAGAATTATTTCAAGCACCACTGTCAAAATATCTGTGACTCTTCTGGCATGTTCCTCATACCTCTTGCATTATAGCTGTTAGTTGCTAAACCTCTAGATATCACAACCTAATTCAAATATCTAGAAAATTAGTTGAAGAGATAAGATTCTACTGTCTTTAAAATGAGGAGTATAGAAGTAAAGAGAAAATAGTTGAAAATATTTTGGAGTAAACAATCCACAGGAGAATAGAAGCCTGTGAAATTATAATGGAAATATGGATAAACACAGTAAACTAAGTTTGGAAATAACCTATAAAAAACTTCCAGCAATCCTGTGTGATGTAGACAAATCAGTGAATAAAAAAATCCCCAAAATCTTGAGCAGATACTTTACTGAATCTCTTTCTATTATCAGTAAAACATGAAAGATGCTTATCTTCATCTACAAACAGAAAGTTACAAATCGAACCAAGAATGAATTTCATTTTTTTCTATAAATTTAACAAAAATTAACCAGAGTTGTGATATAAAGTGCAAGAAAATGGCAGCTTTTATTTAGTGATTTGTGTAAGAGTATATAGTGGTAAAAATTCCTAAAAATGTTTTAGACATCCTTTGTAAATTATGCAAAGTATAAATGATTTCCCATTTTATCTATCAGTTCCACTTATAAAAACTACAGTGATAATAATAATAGCCAATGTTTATTGAGTATTTCATCTGGGCCAACAACTCTTCTGTGATATTTGCTCGGGCAAGTTACTCTCACGATAGCATGGATTAGGTAATAATATTGTCTTGATTTATGAATGAGAAAAATAGGGCACAGACAGGTTAAAGTAGCTCACCTATGTTCACACAGCTAGTCACTGGAAGATAATAGATTTGAATCAGGACATTCAGCCTCCAGATTCCAGGCTGTCAACCATTTTATATTGTCATTCTAATGTGAAAAAAAAAAAGACTTGTTCATGATGGTATATGTACAAATATATATTTTATACTAAAAAAATTATAATCTCATGTCTACTAATGGGAGTACAATCAACTGTATTTCATTTATAGCTCATTTTCTGTAGAAAATCACTAGCTGGCTTTAAATAATTAGATATATGGAAAGCAATTGAGTATATTGTAAATATATATACATATATGCATATAATTAAACACACACACAGGAAGGACAGGAGACTATGAAACATTACAATTGTATTTCCTCTAGGAAAGAAATAAAATTTGTTAGATTTCCATATTTTGCTCATTATAATTATGTATGTTAATAAAAGACATTTGTAAATAGAGTGCTTACAGTTAAAATGTTAACTAACCAACAGAAGATCTCAAAGTATAAACTCTTAAACATGGTGGCAAACAGAAAGTAGTGCTGTAAATGCGTGCAGCAAAGAGGTGATGGAGATTTTACGATGGTTACTTTTCATTTTATAATTACGTTATTCATGTTTTATCACTTTTGCACATTGTATGGTATTAAAAACACAAGAACCTAGCTTTTAAATGTTGCTCGAGATTGTTATTTGTTATTTATAATAATTATATCATTATTTGTAATAACTATATCGTTAATTCTAAACCTGGAGTAGGTTTCCTTACTCTCCTCTCAAGATAATTGAAGACAGAAGATGTCACATTCCAAAAACATCGATGTAGGAGTACCATTTTCAAGAGAGTTTCAATTTATTTACTTGAATGTATCAAATTTGCTTAAATTCTTTGTATAATTTTACTCATAAAATCCCTTTAATGCTATTATATTTATTTTTTCTTTTCCATTTCTATGAACTAGACTGGCCATTTATTGTTTCTCCTCTAGTCTAACTGGTATTAAACTATCTGACAGCAGATTTAAAAAAGTCACTGATTAAGAAACCTAAATGACACCCCACTGCTTTCAGTATAAAATCTAAAGTACTCTACTTTACCTAGAGTCTCACAATAGTATTTCTGTTTCTCAATTGCCAAAACATACTTTGATTGATCTCAAAATATCCCTCACTTCAGTCAATATTGTTTTTAAACAATGCTTCAGACATCATGCTAATTCTCACTTATAGCAATTGCTCTTTTGTTGTCCTCAAGCCACAAGTGACCTTTCTCTCACCTTCTATTTCCTTCTGTCCCAATTGTGAATGCCATGGTCAAGGCCTGCCTGCCTACTATAAAAAGAATTTTCTTCTTTTTATATATATATTCTTGTGATTTCGTATTTTTCACCTGAGTAGTATTTAATAGCCTGCTTATATACTGAGGTTATATTTACTATCTTTTCATTAATTTAGGTTCTCCAAGTAGATTACAAACTGATTAAGAGCAAAGTTTATGATATAGCCTTTTTTTTTATTTTTCATAATAATACAGTGTTTGGTATATAACAGAAATTAATTATTACTTGATTGGTTCACTTAAAAATACTTCTTTTTAAAGATGAATCATTATCTCTAATTTACTTTTGATGTAAATTAATTTCATTTACCTCAGTAGGCAAATTGAAGTGAACTTTTGACATTAAAACCTTTGTTTGTACTTGGAAACAAAGTTTTGGCAGTATTAGTGGAAGGGAAGAATGAAAGCTATCCAGTTCAAGACTGTATTCTGATTTTAGATAATGAAAATTAAGTGTGATTAAATCAGAGGTGAATTGATTAAATCAGAGTGTGAATTAAATCAGAGGTGCTTTTCATGGGTGGGAGAATAAAGGGAAACATGTTCTTAACAGCACTGAAGAAATATTTCCTGACTATATACCACATGCTAGGAAACTTATTAGATACTAGAGGTAACATGTGGAACAAGTTACCTCATAATTTCCTGTAAAACAGAGGGGTCTTCAGGTAATTGCAATGAAGTGTGATGAGTGCTATCTTACGGAAAATACAAAATATTCTGGAAGCAAACAAGGGCGCTTACCACAGGAATCGTGGTTTAGGCTAATAGAATTCTGCTCAAGTAAAGATGTGCCTGTGAAAAGTAGAGAGCAGAGTACTTTTTAGGACTTGAAAAAAGTATTATATGACTATCAGATACATTGTTTGGTTGGGATGACAGTGAGGAAATGGCAAAAGATCGGACTGCGCCATCAAAAATAAATGTAAAATATACCTGCCACTACTGTTTCTTGGTTTGAGAGTTTAAAGTCATGGTTTCATGGGACATCCAAGTTAATTGGCCTTTCATTGTGTTTAGTGCTTCTGTTCTGCCACCTCGTCTGCTGTGTAGTGTCTGGGGTCTTAAAAACTTGCAAGCAGCCATTCAAGGTACAACAATTGGTTTCTCTTCACTTGGAGCAACAAAGAAGAAGAGTCAAGAATGGGCTGAGGAAATAGAATGTGTGGCTAATTGCCCCCATGAACAATGTCCTTCTTTGCCTGAGACCAGAAAAACTGAATGGTGCCTGGCTATCATTACTGAACATTTTGATCAAAGACTCTATAGAAGAATCTTGATCAAAAGGTGGAAAATGCAGAACATAATTTCAAATTCTCATGGAATCCAGGCTTTCTGAAGCCACTGAGGTTTGATGAACCTCTGAAACTATTGCCCTGATATAATCTTTAAACCTTAAACATTAAATCAAAAGTATTTCCAGAAGTCTTTCTTTAAGCCAGACAATAAACCAATAACACCAAACTCGTTGCTGTCCAGTCAATTCTAACTCATAGTGACAGTATAGGACAGAGTAGAACTGCACCATAGGGTTTCAAAGATGTAACCTTTATGAATGGATTGACACAGTGGCTATAACAATGGGCTCAAGCATAGCAATATTTGTAAGGTTGGTGCAGGACCAGACAGTGTTTCATTCTGTTGTACGTAGGGTTGCTATGAGTCAGAACCTACTCTATGGCACCTAACAACCACAACAATCTTTACAAAAGCAGGTCGCCACATCTTTGTCTCGTGGAGCAGCTGGTGTATTCAGACCTCCAGATTTTTGGTAAGCAGCTGAGCCTTAACCACTGTACCACCAAGGCTCCTTAAACCAAACAATAGTTTAACTCAATTAGTAAAGAATAATTCTCTTCTTAAAGTTATTAGTCCTTCCTTTTTTTTTAATCAGTATGAATGGCAATCTGGACCCTGCCTCCCATTCAAGCTTCATCTCTTTCCACTACTCTTATTATATTTCAACCATAGTGGTCCTTCCATTTCTCAAAATCAACAGATCTTTCTTATGTAAGAGCATTGAAATTACCTTCTTTAATGAAAAATAATTTATTGACACAAAATTTACATAACTTAAAAGTAACCATTTTAAAGTAAACAACTCTGTGGCATTTAGTACATTCACAGTGTTCTGAAACCACCACTTCTGTCTAGTTCTAAAATATTTCCATCACTCTGAAATGAAGCCCTTTATCTATTAATCAGTTTCTTGATATTTTCCCTTCTTGCCAACCCCACTGCAACCAATAATCTGTATTATGTTTCAACGGATCTACTTATTCTGGATATTCCATATAAATGGAATCGTACAGTATATGACTTTTTTCACTTAACATAATGTTTTGGATGTTCGTCTATGTTGTAGCATGTATTGATATTTCATTCTTTTGTACAGATGAATAATACTCCATTATGTGTATATCCGTCATCCATCTATCAGTTTTTCATACTGTGGTGGCTTGTGTGTTGCTATGATGTGGGAAGTTATGCCATCAGTATTTCAAATACCAGTAGGGTCACTCATAGTGAACAGGTTTAACAGAGCTCCCAGACTAAGACAGACTAGGATAAAGGACCTGGCAATCTACTCCTAAAATTAGCCAATGAAAACCTTATGGATAGTAACAAAACATTCTCCAAGAGCGCTGAAAGATTAGCCCCTCAGGTTGAATGCACTGAAAATACAACTGGGAAATTGTTGCCTCTTCAAAATATAGTTTACCATAATAACACTGATGCAGTAAAGCCTTCAGGACCTTCATTTCCTGATGTTGCATGACTCAAAATGACAAGTAACAGCTGGTCTCATAACTGATAAAGTAGAGGGTCAGAAAAAAACCCTAATGAGTTGGATTAATACAATAGCCCAAACAATGGACTCCAATACACCAATGACCATGAAGATGGCATAAGACTCAGCAATGTTCAGTTACACATAAGGTTGCTAGGAGTTGTAGCTGACTTGATGATACCTAACAATCTAAAAACACATGTATATAAAATAATTTTTTCATCCATGCATCCATTGATGGACATTTGGGTAGTTTCCACCTTTTGGCTGTTGACAGTAGTGCAGCTTGAACACAGGTGTACATATAATTGTTTGTGCACCTGCCTTCAATTATTTTGGATAAATACCTAAAAGTGGAATTGAATGCAATGTGTATGTTGTTCCATTTAATGGTGTTTAACCAGGGTTCCTCAGGATCTGTTCACTTGTCTTATTCTTTGTGTTTTCTTTCTGCTTCTCAGACTGGATCATTTCAATTTTTCTGTCTTCAGGTTTGCGAATTCTTTCTTCTGCCTGCTTAATTATGTTGTAGAACCTCTCTACTGAATTTTTCATTTTAGTTATTATTATTTTTCATCTCCAGAAATTCTGTTTTTTTTTCCTAATAATTTCTATCTCATTATTTATATTCTTATTTTTTGTTCATATATTGATTTCCTACTTTTCTTTAGTTCTTTACCCATGTTTTTCTTTAGCCAACTGAACCTATTTAAGGCAGTTGTTTTAAAGTTTTTGCCCAGTAAGGCCAATCTCTGGGCTTCTTCAGTGATGGTTGCTATCATTTTATTTATATGTTGCCACTGAATAGGTAAAACTTTCTTCCTTCTTTGTATGCTTTGTGATTTTTTTTTTGAAATTGTGTATTTGAATAGTATAACATATTAAGTCTAAAGATCATATCTTTCTTATTCCAAACTTTTCTTTTTTTTGCAAAAACTGTATTCTTTGTCATTTTGTGTCACTGAAATCTCAGTTCCTTCAGCTTACGATCAGCTAGCGTTTTGACAGAAACCAAACAACCAACCAAATCTTTTGCCATCGAGTCAATTCTGACTCATAGCGACCCTACAGGACAGAGTAGAACTGCTTCTTATGGTTTCCAAGGAGGGGCTGGTGGATTTGAACCGCTGACCTTCTGGTTAACAGTTGAGCTCTTAACCACTGGCATCAAATTTCAGGAGCTGAGAGAACAAACAAACAAAAGAAAAAATGAAACCTCTCTCAAGCTTTACAAATCATCTCTGTGCTAAGATACTCTTCAACACTTAGGCCCTTTACAACTCTGCTTTAGCCTTCATTACCTGTCTTCACTGATCCTATAGACAAGCCAAAACTGAAAGCTTAGGATCTTCTCAGATATTTTCTGAGCACGCTTCTTGCCCTGGACATGCACATGGCTTATTAGATTTCCCAGTATACATGGGTAATTTTGAATGCCCTCGTTTTCCAAAGAAACTCTCCCAGTTTTTCCTCCCAGGTGTTAGACTATTATACATCTCAACCATAATCTTTTGCACCGGGCAGCTTCAGGATTTTGGTTTACCTTACAATGTTTTAGAGAAATCCCCACCACTTTATCACTCTGAGTTCTTCATTAGGCAAAAAAAAACAGAGACAAGCAAATTGTGTCTGTCTTTCAGACAGCCCCTAGACAGGATAGAGTAGACAAACAGAATAATTTGAGAATAAGGTCTTTGTTACGTCTGCAACTAGGTACCAGGGTCTCACACTGGGACTATAGGCTGCTGTCTTCAAGATCACCAAATATCTGGGGAGAGTGTATGTCAATGGCAAGTAAAAGGTGTACAAAACTTATCTACCATTATTAAGTTGCCTTTGTTCTTTAATCAGCATTCACCTGGTTGCTGCAGACCTTAGACTGTTCTGACTAAGCTGATTCTGACAGTTCCTGCTTGTTTTTAAGTGCTTTGGTGAAGGGGTATGAGTTTGGAGCTGCCTACATTGCCATATTGCTCCAAATTTACGGTTTTTGCACCCTGAATCCTCTCTTCTAGCCTAATCTTTTTACTGGCATCTATTCATTGTTAAAGTCATACTTTCACTGTTTTATTTTCAAAAGCTTAGTGTAATTTGCCGAATTTATTTTGTTCACCTTTGTATGATCAGCACATAGTATGGTGGCTAGCACATAGTGGAAGCTTAATAAATAATTGTTGAAATAAATGACTGAAGGGATACTAAATAATGCAAAAGGGCTAAGCAAGACATGAAAACTGCTAAGTTTACCTGACAACCTTACACAAAAGCATTGGAGATTGTTAAAGTGAAACAAAAAAAGTAATGTGGAGACAAGATAATTCCACTGAGGGAGGAAGAGATAATGGTCACAAAATTTAGGAAATTGGAGGATGGTGAAAATAGTAGATGGATCAAAGAGATAATACAGACATACATTGAATAGTACTTTTAATGGACTGGATGCTGTGACTGAATGAGGCAAAAGACATGAGAACACATTTGATCTTTTGCTTAGAAAACAAGACGTGTCATTTTTTTTTTCTTTTTCAGAAAAAAAATTAAAAAAAAATCAAATTTGGATACAAATATGAAGAATCCAATTTTCAGTACTGGTTTTACATATAAGTAGAAATGTGCAGAAAAGAGTGTTTTATAAAGGTATGCAGCCCAGGAGAGCACACTAAATCACAGATTTATAAGTGTCTATTATTTCTGGTTATGCTTAATAAGTAGAAGCATGCTATTAAAGAGCCCCTTTTAAGAGAATATCAGGAGGTTAAAAAAACAAAAACAAGCAAGCAAACAAAAAAACCCCAAAAAAACACTTCTAAGACATTTAAATGTGGAAAAGAGAAATCAAAGATTGCAAAGGAGACCAGAATAACTGGTTTTAGAGCAAACTAAGAGAAATTGATATCATCAAACGCAGGAGATGATACTGCTTGAATGTTCAGCATACTCAAGTAACACAGAGTGTTACCTTTGATAAAATTTGCTTGCTAATTTTTTCAGCAAGAAGATTGACACTATTATTTTAGTTTATTTTGGGGCCAAAGGCCAAAATGCACCAAGTTTACGTTTAGATGCAGTTAGGAAACAGGGAAATAGCATGTAGACAATTCTTTCAATATATGTGTCTATAAAGGGAAGAAGAAAATGTCAATAATAGAAATAAGGGATCTTACAGTAAAAGTATTTTTTTGAAAATGAAGAGACTTGAGTATAATTAAATCTTCATGAGAACAACCAAATTATGAAGCATGTGTGTAAATAAGGTTTTAACTGAAAGGAGATATCCCTGAAAAAGCAGCAATATTTGAGAATCATAATCCAAGTGGATGGATTGTGTTTAGGAATTAAGAAAGAGAGTGGGGATTCAAGAAAATAAGTTTAATGTCAGGAAAATATTTCCAGTTGTATCTAGTATCTTTTTTTTTTTTTTTCCTGAAAAGTATAAGTTAATGTCACATTCTCAGAATAAAACAAAGTTGTGCTGGTTTAACATAACAGAATACTAGAAGTTTTGAAAGTGCTACATAACACTATACTTAAAAAAAAATTGCCATCAAGTAGATTCCAACTCAAAGTGAGTCTACAGGATAGAGTAGAACTGTCCTGTAGGGTTTCCAAGGAGCAGCTGTTGTATTCAAACTTCTGACCTTTTGGTTTGTGGGCAAGCTCTTAATCACTGAGCCATCAGGGCTCCAGCACTATACTAGGTGAGTATAATTATTAGTTTGATAATTTTTATACATAGTGTATTTTAACTAAAGTCTAACTCATATTCCCAAAGACTTCAGAATGTTTAAAATACTTCTATTATGTAAATTCACATGAACAAGAAAAATTTAATTCCACTCTAATAATTGTAAAGGAGGTAATAACATTACCCATATTGCTAATTTTGCACACTTTATCCATTTGAAAAATCTGGTGGGATTATCTATAAAAATGTTTCTCAAAATGGATTGGTGTGATAGAAGGAAGGGGCAGGTCATATTCAGATGATCAGTTTTAAAACAGCAGACTTTGGCAGTGTGATGAAGCTGATATGTACAATCGGGTAGAGGTCCGGAGAAACTGATATGCCCTGCTTTTAACCTGTCTCCAACAAACACACACACAGCTATTTTCTATGTAATTTTTTTTTACTTAAATAGTCCCAGATGATGTTACTATTGGAATAATTATTTTACTAACTGCCATAAAATAGAATTTAAGACATTCAGTTTTGAAATACCAAAAAAAAAAAAAAGACTTTGAAAACCTTTTCAAATTTATAATTCTTCCTACAAGTAGTTTATTCCCTGCTATGTCAAGATAGTTAGAGATTAATTATTGCCACAGATCTGTTCTTATTATCTATATAGATAAATGAGCAATTATTGCATTCAAAGAAAGTGATGTCCTACCATGATAACCTATAATCTATTTTAATAAATAATTACAACCAAAATAAATAAAAATAACAATAGTAATAAGCAAATGAATTCCAAACTCTTATTTATAAACTTTATATAGGCAGTGTAAGAAACCCTAACGGGAAAAGTACATCAAAATGGGTTGTATTGCTGTTGCTATTCTTTCTATATATCAGTCTCTAGAGAAACTATTCTTATTAATAGTAGTTATTGCTCTTGAAAACTATATTGCCTTTTCAATAAAATATAATCCAGAAGTTTCGAACTTTTTAAATCTAGCCTGGAAACAGATGTAATAATAGAAAAAGTACCTTTGGCTTTCTAACCAAACATCATAAAAGTAATTACAGGGGTTGAGGCCCATGCTAACTCCCCCTGAAGATTTTACTGAATGATATTTTTCTTTTCTTTCCTAAACTACAGAATGGTTTTACTTTTTGCCATTCGATAAGGTGTTGTTAACTAGCCCTTGGTTCTAACAGACCGTGGCCAATTTCCTGAAACATTCAAAGAGTAAGAATCTCTGTAGAAACTATCAAATAATGGTTTATAATATATGTTTTCAGGATTATTTGAAAATACGCATTCATGATCCCCATATTTTCTCAATTGTTCAGTTATGCTCAAATGATCTTGAAAAAAACAAAATATTTTACTCAACAATTCTGAGAATTGGTTTAAATGCAGCTTAAAGAAATATATATTGGCTTCATGAGTCAATATTTTGTAAAGTTTAGAATTTTTTTAGTATTTGACTAGCTAGACTAAAATTTTGGAATTGGAATTATATATCTTGGAGTTTAGAAAAATAAATGATGATGAAATTTTAAAGCATTCCATGAGATGAGAAGCATTTAACGTTTTTTATACACTTGTATACAAATAAGCACAATTATAGACAATACATGTTGAATTCACTTACAAATTTTTACATTCTCTCTAAAGAGAAAGTAATAGAACTATTAAGCAGTGTGGCTAAGCAGACAGTTTATATTTTAGCCCTTGATGAATTCCACTCCTTTGTTCAGGTGAATATGACCTTTTGTTTTGGTGCCCAAGGCTGTTCTTAGCTCCACAGTATTCTGGACAGGAATAGTCACGTCCTTGAATCAGGGACCTTTTCACAGTTTTTAGATTAATCTAAATCATGAATCAAAATAATCCCAGTAAAAACCTACCAATAAGTTTTGCAGAGATAGGTAAACCTACTTACTTATATGCTCTGAAAAATGCCTGTTAACTGTTTTCTTACTTGTTTAACATATTTTCCTGTATCTAGACTGAGTACTTTAAGTCTTTTTCCTCTTCCCATTATGTGCTCTGTAATACAAAGGCAAAGAGAAGAAATTCTCAACATCTTTGCCCAGAAAGACTCTTTTACTGATTAGAGCTAACAATATAAAGAATTATTTTTTGGATAGAAAATGAGATATGATGACAGTTTATAGGATAGAGTGAATTTCCTTCTTAAGAGTAGCAACTAAAAATATATTTTAGTTTAACATGTGTCCACTATTGCATAGGTGACCCAAAGACCTTGAGTAAGGCAATTTTTTAAATAAAGTTACACACACACAAATGCACAGATATGTATATATTACCATTTATCTATCTCTCTCTATATATAGAGAGAAAGAGATATAGCTGTATCATAAGAGTTCCTGAGTGGTGCAAACTTTTAGCACACTAGGCTGCTAACTGAAAGGTTGAAGGTTCTAGTTCACTCAGAGACTCGTCAGAAGAAATGTCTGGGGATATACCTCCAAAAAAATCAGCCATTGAAAACTATGGAACACAGTTCTACTCTGACATACATGGAGTTGTCATGAATTGTAATCAACTCAATGACAACTTTTTTATATATACATATATATGTATATATGTATACATATTACTATATGCAGATATAATATACACACGTATATATGTATCAACATTCTTACTCTTAGATTCTACCTTCCACAATAGTGAATTTGAACAAAATATATAAAGGATTCCTCTTTGCATAAAAATAGACACATGACACTTTATGGGATAAAACAGTGAATATCCTTCTTTACGACCAAAAAAGAAAAAAACCCAAACCCCTTGCCGTCAAGTCGATCCCGACTCACAGTGAACCTATAACTCTGTATAACCGAAAAGGAGCCCTCGTTAAGTACTTGGCTGCTAACCAAAAGGTTGGTTCAAACCCACCAGCTGCCTATTGGCAGAAAAGACGTGATGATCTGCTCCCATAAAGATTACAGCCTTGGAAACTGTAGGGGCAGTTCTACTCTGTCATATAGGGTCCCTGTGCATCAGAATCAACTTGGCAGCACACAACAACTACGACTATGTGGAACCAAAGGGAGTCTAGAAGCTGGAAAATCGATAGAGAGGAAATACATATGAGTGTGTGAACAGGGTTATTGAAATTATGAGTAAACAGCCTTTCCAATTTCACAATTTTGTTTAACTGAGCATTTGCATTTATCCAATATTTATATTGTTTTCAGCGACATAGGCAATATTTATAATTAACAAACTAAACACTTTTAAAAATTAGCCAAAATTAAATAGCTAAAAATTCAAAATGGTTCATTCAGGTAAGAGGGAAATAAGTCGTTTTTTGTATTCTCTTTTATTTACTTAGCCTAAAAAGGATAATAAATTTCACATTGACAGTTGTATTAGTAGAATTACTCCATTTTGTGGGGAAATTTTAGATATATATATATGTATATGTATATATATATATATACATATACATATATATAGTAGAATTGGTAAATAAAAATCATTTGGCTTACTAGATTTCAAAGCCCTTTTAGCAGTATTTTATACTGAATCAGTTTACAATGTATTAAAGTTTGATGAGCTAAAACAAAACTGCTTTATTTTATTCATTACTTAAGTCACATATCAAGAATCTACTGTTTG
Organism: Trichechus manatus latirostris; assembly: GCF_000243295.1. Lineage (NCBI taxonomy): Eukaryota > Metazoa > Chordata > Mammalia > Sirenia > Trichechidae > Trichechus > Trichechus manatus. The sequence continues at coordinate 350,232 of NW_004444060.1, read as the reverse complement.
CTAGAATGTTGACTATGCTTGGCATCTAAAGCTATCTGTTCCTTTGGTGCCAACCTCTCGGAGCTTTCAGTCTAGCTGGAGAGGAAGAAGACAGATATTGAATACTAAAATAATACTCTATGCGCTACAGAAGGGAGCAACTGGTAGTAAATGTAAAGGAATATCCAGACACCTGATATAATTTAGATAGAAGTCATAAATGGGGGAAGAGGTTTAAAAATTATTTAAAATTGAATAAATTGCCAGTATTTAAAAAATTGATATTTGAAGAGGAAGGTCCGTGTTCTGGACATTTTTGAGAACCAGAAGATGTGACAATACTGGGCACACACCATGTGTCTCCGATCCACCAAGCTTGAACAGGGGTTTCTTCTTTTTACAAGGGATGCATCAGCCTGGAGCTATACATCCCACCACCCCATGTTTATGTTTTAACATCCCATGTTTACAGGTTGGCAACTGATATTTTTCATTTAATAGTTTACCAGTTAAAACTTAATGTGTATGTTAAAAAAAAAATAAAAAAAAAGACTACAAAAAAAAAAAAAAGAATGACAACAAAAAAAGTAAAAGAAACTTAATTTTCTTGAATACAAGCTATTTGTAACATGTCTAATCTCTCTAAGGGAAGTGATTTAAGGCCTTCTGGAGGAAATGATGTATAAGCTGAAACCAGAATGATGAGAGAGGGAAAAACAAATAAGGAAGAAATTAGCCGTTAGGCATTTTTTTCTCTCAGATAATAAATATTTGCTGAGTGCTTAATATGTGGCAGGGATTGTGATGCATTGGTTTAGAAACATCCCTAGCCCCTGCTCATGGAGTTCACCATCCACTGAGGGAAAAGCAAGGGCCAAGACCCAGGATTAGACAGAGCATGAAACAAGAAAGTTGAATAAATTCATTGTGGTGAAAGGTAGGATCTGAGAGGAAAATGTTGATAATATGAGTTTGGAGAGAGAGACAGGATCTAAACTGAAAAAAAAAAAAACAAAAAAAACTCTTAGGATTCATGTTAAGAGATTTGGAATTTATTTTAAAGGCAATTGTAAATGAAAAAACATTTCACCTTTTCAGGGGATTAACATAGTAGTGTGTATGTGTGTGTGTGTGTGTGTGTGTGTGTGTGTGTGTGTTGGATAAAATCTTTTTGGCTGCAGGGTGGAGAATTGTTTAGAGGTGTGGAATATGGTGACATGTAGTCTGGTTATCATCTTACTATAGCAGGAAAACAGTGAGAGATGATGGTGTCCTAGAATAGTGATGGTGGACACGGAGTGAATGGAGCAGGGTTCTTAAATAAACATGAATGGAGAGACATTTTCCATGTCTTGTTCAGTGCCTAACTCATTCCCTGATACATAGGAGATGTCAGTGATTTTGTTATAAATTGTTTTGCCCAGGACACCCTCATGTCTCACTGGTTACTTGATGGTAGCAGTTACTAATTTAGAGGAAATAAAAGGAGGAGTAAGTGTAGTAATTTTTGTAACTTTTGGCATGATGAGATTGGTTTGCATTACACTTGTAGTGACTAAGACCATAAATTCTGGTGTCTAATTGCCTAAGTGAAATATCCTCTCTGAAATTTATTAACATTTACCTAAAGCAAGTTATTTAGATTTTCCATGTCTCAGTCTCTTCATACGCAAAAGAAAAATCATAATAATGCTGAACTCATAGGATTGTTGGCAAGATTCAATAAAATATTCCATGTCAAGCACTTAACGTAGTACCTGGCACACAATAAGCCCTTAATAAATGTAACCTATTGTCATGGATTGAATTGTGTCCCACCAAAAATATATGTCAACTTGGTTAGGCCATGATTCCCAGTATTGTGTGGTTGTTCTCCATTTTGTGATTGTAATCTTATGTTAAAGAGGATTAGGGTGGGATTATAACACCCTTACTAACGTCACATCCCAGATCCAATGCTAAAAGAGTTTCCCTGGGCGTGGCCTGCACCACCTTTTATCTTATAAGAGATAAAAGGAAAGAGAAGCTAGCAGAGAGGGGGGAAACTCATACCACCAGGAAAGCAGTGTGAGCAGAACGTGTCCTTTGGACCCAGGGTTCCTGCCCAGAGAGGCTCCCAGACCAAGGGAAGACTGATGACAAGGACATTTCTCCAGAGCTAACAGAAAGAGAAAGCCTTCCCCTGTAGTTGGTGCCCTGAATTTGGACTTCTAGCCTACTGGACTGTGAGACAATAAACTTTCTCTTGTTAAAGCCATCCACTAGTGGTATTTCTGTTATAGCAGCACTAGATAACTAAGACACCTATATAGTAGTGAGGAGTGAGGAAGGGTATTGTAGTACTAATAAGCACAAGCTCTGGAGTCTGTGTTTGAATTCAGAACCTATATCAAGGAACCACCATTTATTAGCTGTGTGACCCTGGTGGCACAGTGGTTAAAAGCTTGTCTGCTAACCAAAATGTTAGGAGTTGGAATCCTCCAGCTGCTCCTTGGAAACCCTAGGGGGAAGTTCTACTCTGTGCTATAGGGTCACTATGAGTCAGAATCGACTCAACAACAACAGGTTGGTTTGGTTTTGGTCATAGAGACAAGTTGCTTTAAACTTCATTGTGCCTCAGTTTTCTAATTTTTAAAATGAGGCTTATATTAGTTGGTGCATGGATTAAATGTGATAATGTATGTAAAAATCTTAGAGATGGACCTAGAAAATACTGAGATCAAAAGGCCAGAGTGTGTCCTAAAGAGAGAGATGGGAAGTTATGCCTCTCAAACCCCCTTGCACAATAACACTTTGAGTGAAGAAAGTACTACCACCCTCATTCAGCAATCTCAGATAAATTCCAGGTGGAAAAAAAAAAAAAAAAAAAACAGATGGGTAAGAAGATAGGAAGAAAGGTATTCAAGACACACAGACAATGGTAGATGTAGTTTCTAGAAAAAAAACTGGCAATTCTAAGCCTAGTAAAAACAAAAAAAGATGGTGAGATGTATCAGCTGAACTATAGTTTCCCATGAACTACAATTTCAAGAATATCTGAAAAATGTGGTAAGGTTAGAAAATAGGATTGCTTTTACTAGAGCACTGCCAAGAAGAAGAAAACTACTAGAGATGAGGAATAAGAAGAGAGCTACTCACACTAATTTGTCCTTTTTTTTTTTTAACCAAATGACAATCCAGTCAACTAAAGTTCAGTAAAGTGCAACTCATCTTGCTTGTAGTTAATCAGTTGGTCTTGATAAATCTTTCCCTAGGAGTAAAATTTATCAAGATGAAACAAACTAACCAGTACTGTTGGTAAAGAAGTATACAGAATAATTGAAAATGAAATAATTAAAGATAAGTGATAAAAATCTGAGTGGAAAAAGTTTGATGTTTTCAGATTGTAAGGGCCTTTCCAAAGTAAAACTATATTTATGTCTCATTTTCCCCTCAAATGCTTGCATACAGATAGCTTATCTCCAAGAAATGGTAGAGAGCAGAAATGAGTAATAACGAAGTGGGACATAGAGCAATAAATAAACAAAAGCATTGGTTATAAAGTTGGTCTCCAATGTTATAATTTAATCCTATGAGACATTCTGTGAAGCCTTTTGAAATAAATCTTATAACTGGGAACAGGCGTGGGACTATAAAAGGAGAATATTTATCTGTTGTCTGGTATCCATCATTGGTCAAGTATGACATTTACAGGGTACACATATGTGAATGGTCAATGCGCCACACTGTAGTGTCAGAATAACCAAAGGCCAAGAACAAGAATACCTAGGACACACTTGGCAAGGTGAACCTGTGAAGTTGATGAAACCTGCTCAGAACCAGTAAATTCAACAGTGGCTGGCATCAGAGGTGGGGCTGGGAGAATTTAAAGTGGTATCCAAGAAGTGTATAATATATTTTTATTTATATAATTATGTATATAATTATAATTAATTATATAATTATAATTATACACAACTCACAATAAGAAGACATAGCTGCAAATATCAATTAATAATCAGAATGTGGAATGCATGAAGTATGAATCTAGGAAAATTGGAAGTTGTCAAAAATGAAATGGAATGCAAAAATATCAATATCCTGGGCATTAGTGAGCTGAAATGGACTGCTATTCGCCATTTTGAATCTGACAATCATATGGTCTATTATACTAGGAATGACAAATTGAAGAGGGCATTGGATTCATTGTCAAGAAGAACATTTCAACTCTGCCAGTGATAGGATAATATAAATACGCCTCAAGGAAGATCTAAAACGACCATTATTCAAATTTACACACCAATCACTAAGGCCAAAGATGAAGAAATTGAAGATTTTCACCAACTTCTGTAGTCTCAAATTGATGGAACATGAAATCAGGATTCATTGATAATTACTAGTGATTGGAACTCGAAAGTTGGAAACAAAGAAGGATCAGTAGTTGGAAAATATGGCCTTGGTGATAGAAATGGTACTGTTGATCTAATGATAGAATTTTGCAAGGCCAATGACTTCTTCACTGCAAATACCTTTTTTCAACAACTTAAAGGTGACTATAACATGGACTTCACCAGATGGAACACACAGGAATCAAATTGACTCCATCTATGGAAAGAGGTGATGGAAAAGCTCCATATCATTATTCAGAACAAGGCCGGGGGCTTACTTTGGAACAGATCATCAATTGCTCATATGCAAGTTCAAGTAGAAGCTGAAGAAAATTAGAACAAGTCCACAAGAGCCAAAGTACAACCTTGCATATATCCCACCTGAATTTAGAGACCATCTCAACAATAGATTAGACTGAACACTAATGACCAAATACCAGACAAGTTGTGGAAGGACATCATACATGAAGAAAGAAAGAGGTTATTAAAAAGACAGGAAAGAAAAGACCAAAATAGATATAGGAAGAGACTCTGAAACTTGTTCTTGAACTTCAAGTAGCTAATGTGACTGGGAGAAATGATGAAGTAAAATTGCTGAACAGAAGATTTCAAAGGGTGGCTCTAGAAGACAAAACAAAGCATTATAATGACATGTGCAAAAACCTGGAGTTAGAAAACCAAAAGGGAAGACGTCGTCTGGCATTTCTCAAGCTGAAAGAACAGAAGAAAACATTCAAGCCTCGAGTTGCAATTTTGAAGGATTCTCTGGGCAAATACTGAAATACACAGGAAGCATCAAAAGAAGATGGAAAGTATACACAGTCACTGTACGAAAAAGAATTGGTCAACATTCAGTCATTTTAAGAGGTAGCATATGATCAAGAACTAATGGTACTGAAGGAAGAAGTCCAAGCTGCTCTGAAGAAACTGATGAAAAACAAGGCTCCAGAAATTGATGGAATACAAATTGAGATGTTTCAACAAACGGATGCAGTGCTTGAAGTGCTCACTCATTATGCCAAGAAGTTTGGAGGCCAGCTACCTGGCCAACCGACTGGAAGAGATCCATATTTATACCTATATTAAAGAAAGCTAATCTATCTAAATGCAGAAATTATTGAACAGTACCATTACTATCACAAGCAAGCAAAATTTGCTGAAAATCATTCAAAAGTGGTTGCAGCAGTATATCTATAGGGAACTGCTGGAAATTCAAGCAGGATTCAGATGAGGATGTGGAATGAGGTATATCATTGCTGATGTCAGATGGATCCTGGCTGAAAGCAGAGAATACCAGAAAGATGTTTACCTGCGTTTTATTGACTATGCACAGGCATTCAACTGTGTGGATCATAACAAATTATGGATAACATTGCAAAGAATGGGAATTGAGAACACTTAATTGTGCTCATGTGAAACCTGTACATAGATCAAGAGGCAGTCATTAGTACAGAACAAGAGGATACCGCCTGGTTTAAATCAGGAAAGGTGCGCATCAGGGTTGTATCCTGTCACTATACTTACTCAATCTATATGCTGAGCAAATAATCCGAGAAGCTGGACTATATGAAGAACACTGCATCAAGACTGGAGGAAGACTCATTGATAACCTGCATTATATGATGTTGATATTACGATAACAAGGAACATGTATTAAAATATATCTCATTGAGCAATAAAAATATACTTTTAATTCAATTATTCAAAATAATATAACAAAATTATTTTCCACTTTTATTGTTTCATTGTAAAACATGAATAAATTCTATGGCATATAACAACAGCATGCATTTTATTTCCATTTGTGTATGTGGGATTGTATATTGTATGAGAGTATATTTCTAGAAGATTATCATGATTTTTAAATTATTTTTTCTCTATTTCCTACTTTTCTACACCCAATGTGTATGACTTTTGAAATCAGTAAAAGATTAATATATCTCAAAGCATATAAAATTATATTTTATTAAAACATAATTATAATTATTCATTGTTTCTATATATTCTTATGTGTGTTATCACTACATACCTATAGTGAAAGTAATCTTGTTATTGACAAAAAATTCTCAGATACTGACTAAAGCAATATATTGATAATACTTGAAAATTGACGACTGGAAGTCTACTAGAAAAAAAAAAAAGAGCAGTATTTATATATTATTTTCATGAAGACTTGTCTAATAATTCAATTTGTAAACTAACACCTGGATAGTAATGGTAGGTTTTGAGAAGATATTGTCTTGAACCTATTATTCTCTTGTATTTTATGAATTCTGTATCTTTCGGATCTTTATATAGAAACATAATTAATTATTCTCTCAAATCAAGTTATCACACTAATCACCATACACACTACTGAACATGTTGTTATAAAATGATCCCAGGTTATACCACTGTGAAGTGTCCTCATCATAGATCTTCATTTTCATTTACTAAAAGAAACAGATACCCACTTTGACAATTTAAGTAAAATATTGGAGTCTTATGACAAGATATTAATGTTACATAAAGGCAAATAAACGTGGTGCCTGCACATCATTAGGTAATGATTATGAACTCTAGGAAACAGAAGTATAAGCAGATGCATAGAGAGTAGGTAATGCACCTACGTGCGTATATACAGTCAGTAGCAGAGCCACAATTAAAACGCTTATTGTTCTTACTCCATTTCCTAGTTCTTTTCTCTACATGATGATTTTCTCATCATCATTGTGAAATATTATCAGTTAAATTTTTATGTGGACTGTTGTCCTCTAGAGCCCTGGTGGTGCAGTGGTTAAATGTTTGGCTGCTAAGCAAAAGATAGGCAGTTCAAATCCACCAGCCGTTCCTTGGAAACTCTGTAAGGCAGTTCTACTCTGTCCTGTAGGATCTCTAGAGTCAAAATTGACTCCATGGCAATGGGTTATTGTCCTCTGTTAGTCACTATGAAAAATAATTAACCAGTATACCTTTTCTATGTCATCTTTTAAAATGAGACAGATCACAAATGAATACATAATAAAATTCTTACCAATAACTAACAATATTCAATAGATAAGTTTTGTCAAAAAGTAATATATCTTGAAGGTGGATAGGTCTTTTTTTTTTTTTTAATAAACTAAACCAAAACCAAACTGACTGTAGTTGATTCTGACTCATAGTGACCCTATACAACAAAGTAGAACTGCCCCAGAGGGTTTCCAAGACTATAAATATCTACAGAAGCAGACTGTCACCTCTTTCTCCTGTGGAGTGGCTGGTGGGTTTGAACTGCTTACCTTTTTGGCTAGCAGCCCAGTGCTTTAACCACTGCACCAACAGGGGTCTTTTTTTTTTTTTAACATATATAATGAGGATTAAAATGAAGATTATCTAGAAATTGGATGTCCAGTTTTTCAGTTTTACCATAAGGGCTACAGTAAAGAATCAACAGTATAGAAAGACATTTATTGAAGGTGACAATATCAGTTGGAAATTGTGGAAAATAATTTTTTTAATTTACTATTTAATTAATTTCTACATTGTGGGAGGTCCAGTGGAACCTAATTAATTACTCTTCTTCCCTAATGATTTCTAACTAATTAGAATTTAATTTAACAGACACATTATTCATGTGGGAATAAAAATATCATTTATTTCTATTAAACCTGGATGAGATAACTTGCTTCCAATGTAAGGATGAAAATTTTTTATTTTTAAAATCTCCATAATGAATTGAAATAATTCACCCCCCTGCCACTTTTTATATCTTAGGAACAGCTGGAAAATAAGCCCTCAAGGTACTTGGATAAAGATAGAGTCTCATGCCAGTGAGTAATGAGGTATCTCTGCCTCAGGGACTTTATATATCAAGCAAGGAGAATGAGAGAGAGAGAAAAAAGAGAGAGAGAGAGAGAAGAGAGAGAGAGAAAAGGATGGTTTAAATCCACCCCAGAGATCCACCACAAACTTTATAGATGTAACCAGGGCTGCTCCTTTACAAAGGAGATGCTACCATAGAGAAAACTGAGCAATGTTCTCCCGAAATATCTGCTTCAGAGAAGAGTTGTTTCAAATGGGCCAGTTGAGGTGCCTGAACTAGAAAATGTACCAAAGATGACCAAATCAGACATCTTGTTGAATAGAGACATTTGGTAAATACTAACTGAATTTATAGAGTAACCTGAATAAAAGGGAATTATTGATATTAATGAGTAATTTCAAAAGGAGCTTAAATTTTATCAAATATTTTGCCTTTTTTATCTAATAAAAAATATAGCAAACACTCATGTACTACTTGCAAATAGCCAGAAGCATTTAATCCATACAACAGTTCTATAAGCTAGTTTACAATTAAGGTCCCTTTTTTCTTCATCGGAAATCAGAAGTTTGGAGAGGTTACATAGTTTGTCCATAGTCTTAGAGCAATTAAGATAGCGCCTTCCACACAAACCATAGTTCCTCTAGCCTGAGACCAGTAGAACTAGATGGTGCCGGTTACCACTTATGACTGACTGCTCTGACCAGGGACACAACAGAAGGTCCTGGTTAGAACGGGAGAAAAACGTAGAACAAAACTCAAATTCATTCAAAAGACCAGAGTGACTGGACTGACAGAGACTGGAGGAATCCCCAAGACTATCGCCTTAAGACTCCCTTTTAACCTGGAACTGACAACACTCCTGGAGGTTACATTTCAGTCAAATGATAGATTGGCCTATAAACTAAACAGTAACACCTGTGAGAAACGTGGTCCTTAAAACAATCAACTATATGACACCAAATGAGCAGTATTTGTCCAAAAGCAAAGATGAGAAGGCAAGAAGGGGTATAGCAACCAATGTCATGGAAAAAATTGTGTGTAAATTGTTGAATGGGAAATTAATTTACTGTGTAAACTTTCACCTAAAACACAACAAAATGTTAAAAAAAAAAAATAGATGGACCCTTTACTATAACCCTAGCTAAATAAATTTAAGGATCATGACTTTAATCATCATGTGATATAATGCTCGAATTACCAAACATATTTATATTCCTTGACAGTAGTAATCTACTACATTTTTCAAAATATTTAGAGTTTCATACATATTCGATTCCATATTAAAAACTAAAAAATACATCCAGTATTATTATTTCTCAAAGCCTTGCACTTGGTGTCAGCAAGACATTGCACTGAACTAATTTGCTTATATTATTAACATTTCTGAATATCACTTCATTAATATTTGAAAAATAGTATCAATGTGTTTTTCACCTGCTGTTAGGAACTATATGATCGTCGTGGATTTTTTATGACACTTCTATTAGTTTCTCAAAGTGGGAAAAGAAGTAATTGTTAATAGCCTGTGTTTATTATATTACCATAACATAACACTGATAAAGAATGTGCTGAATTACTGAATGCATGCATCCATGAATGCATGAATGAATGAATGAATGAGTGGAGCTAATAATAAACAACCAATTTAGGAAAAATTGTTAAATGAAGATGTATCAGGTATAAAAATATATAAGCATATCATTAAATAACGTGCAAACATAATTTGCATGCGATTTCAAAAAAATAATTTAAAAATGACTTAAATAACATTTTAATATAGAGTTATGCAACAACACTTGCATATTCTCAAAGTAGTTATTTTGAAGAAAACTATACTCTGGAAGGTACATAAATACAGTTAGTTTATTACAGATTGAGTCAGATCATTCATATGCTCATATTATTAATTTTATAATATGTTCTGGTTAGAGTGGTACAGAATTGGCATAATTGTTAATAGTACCTAATTTTACTCTCCAAAGTATTACAGAATTATATAGATTCTTGAAAGAACAGCTAATTTAATTGCTACTTAAACTGTCCCAGAACATAAGAAAGAGAATTCCCAAATTAGTTTTATGAGAGTGTAAAATTGATTCCAAAAACTGTCAAAAACTACAACAAAAATGAAAGCTATATACCCAATTTATTTATGAATATTAATTCTGAAATAATTAAAAAAATTGCAAACAAAATCCAGCATCAAATTGATAAAATGAAAAAGGTACAAATCATGACTGAATGTTTTTCCACCACCTCAGAAATTCAAGGGATACCATAGTATGAGCTATTTTAATGTGAGCCATCATAATAATATGCTAAGGAGAAAGGCATATGATACTATTTGGAAATTATTAAATATGAAAAAAATTATTAAAAATGCTAAGGAAATTGCAAAAATGATGAAATGTTTAAGATAATTTATTGAAGTGATAAGTAATAAGCACCAGGAATAAAAATCGATAACTTACATACATATACAGACAAAATCCTAGAATGAGAGAAAAAGAACAAAGTGGCCTAAAATATTTGAAGAAATAATAGCTAAAACTTTCCCAAATTTGTTTTAAAAAAAATACAAAATCAGCAAGCTTAACAAATGCAAATTAGGATTAATACAAAAAAAAAAATCACACCTAGGCATATCAGTTATTATTGTTCAATAATTTCCACATTCCACTGGAAAACCTTTCTTTGGATTAGCCATGTACGTGGATCTCTTCCATTCAGTTGTACACGTAGTTGTCTTCCAAATTTCTTGAAATAGATAAAGGAGCACATTCAGAGCTGCATTCATTTGTTGAAAATAATTGGTATTCTGTCAATTCCCGCAGTCTTGTTTCTTACCAATGCCTTCAGTGCAGCTTTAACCTCTTCCTTCAGTATCATTGATTCTTGCTCAGATGTTACCTATTGAAATGGTTGAACATCGACCAATTCTTTTTGGTACATTGACTCTTTATACTCTTTCCATCTGTTTTTGATGCTTCCTGCGTCGTTCAGTATTTTGCCCATAGAATCCTTCAAAACAGCAACTCGAGGTTTGAATTTTTTCTGCAGTTCTTTCAGCGTAAGAAATGCTGTGTTCTTCCTTTTTGGTTTTCTAACTCCAAACCAGTGCACATTTAATTATAATACTTTACTTTGTCTTCTAGAGTGGTCCTTTGAAATCTTCTGTTCAGTTCTTTTACTTTATTATTTCCTCCCCTTGCTTCAGTTACTCTATGTTCAAGAGCAAGCTTCAGAGTCTCTTCTGACATCCATTTTGGTCTTTTCTTTCTTTCACATCTTTTAACGACTTTTACTTTCTCCATTTTCCTACAATTCATCTGGTCTTTGGTCATTCAATAACATTTTGTTGCTGAAAGTGAGGAGGACTTGAAGCTCTTAATGATAAGGATCAAAGACTACAACTTTCAGTGAAGATTAAACTACAACATAAAGAAAACAAAAATCTTCAGAACTGGACCCATAAGTAATATCATGATAAATGGAGAAAATATTGAAGTTATCAAGGATTTCATTTTATTGGGACCCACAATCAATACCCATGGAAGCAGCAGTCAAGAATTCAGACTATGTATTTCATAGTTTGCAAATCTGCTGCAAGAGAACTCTACAAATTGTTGAAAAGTAAAGATGTCACTTTGAGGACTAAGGTGCATCTGACCCAAGCCATGGTATTTTCAACCCCTTCATATGCATGTGAAAGCTGGACAATGAATAAGGAAGACCGAAGAATTTATACCTTGGAGTTATGGTGTTGGCAAAGAATATAGAATGTATCATGGACTGCCAGAAGAAAGAGCAAATTTATCCTGGAAGAAGTACAACCAGAATGCTCCTTAGAAGCAAGAATGGAGAGACATCTCATGTACTTTGGACATATTATCAGGACGGTACAGTTCCCTGGAAAAAGACATCATGCTTGGTAAAATAGAGGGTTAGAGAAGAAGAGGAAGATCCTCAATGAGATGGATTGACAAAGTGGCTGCAACAATTGCCTCAAACATAACAATGATTATGAGGATGGCGTAGGATCAGGCAGCATGTTGTTCTGTTGTACAGATGGTCCCTATGAGTCATAATTGACTCAATAGCACCTACTAAGAACAACAAGGCATATCAAAGTCAATTATTGTGCTTTGATAAATTCTTAAAAGAAGCTAGAGTAAATTTAGAATTAGGATAAATTCCAAGAAGAAGCTAGGGTAAAAAGACGCGTTACATAGAGGGAAACAATGTTACAGATGATACCTGATTTCACAGAAGAATCAATGAAAGCCCAAAACAATTGGTAGAATTTTCACAGAACTGAAATGTAATGACTGTCATCCTATAATCTATATTCAGCAAAGGTGAGAAAACATTTTTTTTCAGATAAACGAAAACTGAGAGAACCCATGTTCGTTAAGTCAGCACCACGAGATAAACTAACAGAAATTCTTCATGCAGAACATGATACCAAATGGAAAATCAGATACACAAGATATTGAAAATATGCAGTTATAGATAAAGGTTATTGTCATAGATTGAATTGTGTCCCCCCAAAATATGTGTCAGCTTGGTTAGGCCATGATTTCCAGCGTTGTGTGGTTGTCCTCCATTTTGTGATTGTAATTTTATGTTAAAGAAAATTAGGGTAGGATTGTGTAACACCCTTACTAAAGTCACATCCTTGATCCAATGTAAAGGGAGTTTCCCTGGGGTTTGTCCTGCACCACCTTTTATCTTACAAGAGATAAAAGGAAAGGGAAGCAAACAGAGAATTGGAACCTCATACCACCAAGAACGCAGTGCTAGGAGCAGAGCGCGTTCTTTGGACCCAGGGTCCCTGAGCTGAGACGCTCCTAGTCCAGGGGGAGATTGATGAGAAGGCTGACAGAGAGAGAAAGTCTTCCCCTGGAACTGACACCTTGAATTTGGACTTTTCGCCTACTTTACTGTGAGGAAATAAACTTCTCTTTGTTAAAGCCACCCACTTGTGGTATTTCTGTTAGAGCAGTACTAGATGACTAAGACAGCTATATGTCTCCTTTTTAAATTTCTTTAAAAGACAATTGACTGTTTAACTAAGATATATTGTGCAGTTGTATATGTATTAATAAAATATATAAAAAAATTTTTACAAAGAACAGTGAGTTATATATAAACATACTGTTGTATAATTCATACGTTACACAGAAAGTGGTTAAATAATAATTTATGACAGTCTATGGGTCCTGAGTGGCACAAACATTTAAGGGTTCAAATATTAACAGAAAGTTTGGCAATTTGAACCCACCCAGAGACATCTCAGAAGAAAGTCCTGGTGATCTGCTTGAAAAGGTCCTAGACTTGAAAACCCTATGAAGTGCAGGTCTACTCTGTAATGCATAGGGCCACCAGAAGTCAGAATCAACTTGATGGCAACTGTTTGTTGCTGTTTCTTTTTAATAGAAAGTGAAGATTCCACAGTATATTCCCTAGAACAATTTCTGAACTATGAAACAAAGATATGTAGATAAAAAGTCAAATAAGAGATAAATGGAAATTCTAAAAATGCTCAGTTCAAGCCAAAGTATAAGTGAAAGACAACTGAATAAAGAAGAGATTAGAAAAATAAAAAGCAAACTTTAAGACAGTATATTTAAATTCAAACAAATCAATAATTTCCTTAAATATAAATAAGTCAACATTCAAAATAAACATTTTTTAGGGCTGCTATACAAGTTACCCAAAGTGATGACTTAAAACAACATAAATTTATTCTCTCACAGTTCTGGAATTTTGAATTCAGGGCATTAGCAATGCCATGCTCTTTTCGAAGGCTCTAAAGGAAGATCTTGCCTTGTCTCTCAGCTTCTGGTAAACCTAGACATTTCTTGGTTTATGGAAGCATAACTACGATCTCTGCCTTTTGCTTTTTCCTAAACACTATTTATTCTTTGTGTTCTGATTTTTCAATCTTAAACCTGATATTCCATACAACAATAGACCTCAGACTTTCTTCCTATGTTTGCATTTTTAGTATTCGATTGATTTTATTTTCTCAATGCAAGATATTTCTGTCTGGTCTTTCCTGGAACCTATAGAACTCTGGTTCAGACTAAGAGTTGTTGCTTAATAATGCCTTCTTGAAAGATATAGATACTATTACTACTGTTGCTATCTTAACAAATGTTCCATTTTCATCAACCATTTTATTTTGTAAAAAATCATGGAAACTTTTTATCTGGATTGTAATATTAATATAATTGCAAGCCACTGGTCTTGTGGGAGATACAAATATAACTGTATCACTTGAATTAAATATAGAAAAAGACATTTACTCTGAAGTACCTATATTTGGAAGGTTAATTATCAGTTCATAAAAGGACCTTGAGAAAGATGTGGCTGTCTGGAGACTAAAGACAGATGGACTTTTATGGATTTTTAAAAGCAGTTTAATCTGGCTAATAAAATCTAATATGAAACAAAATGATTTAGGTGAAATTCTGTTAGTATCACTAATTAGGCATATGCTACACATATTAAAATTTCCATCAGGCCAAGAAAATTTCACTTATTTTCTCATACTTTTGATACTACTTATAAGCTATTTAACAACATTGCCTCTATTTACACGTAGAGTATTCATTGTATTCATAATCTATTAACATCAAAATCAAAGTTAAATATTTAACTCAGGAAGGAAATATAAAATGCTGATCAATAGTGCAGGGTTTAAAGCAAATGAAATTAGATCACTGGTTCTTTAAGAGGGGTAATATTTCCCCCTTAAACCCAGGGACATTTGGAAATATTTAGAGACACTTTTGATCATCACAACTGGGAGAACTGATACAAGAATTATCAAGTCCTATAATGTTAATATCCTCCATGGGTAAAGTGGCATCAAGATTGGAAGAAGACTCATTAACAATCTGAGATATGCAGATGACACAACCTTGCTTGTTGGAAATGAAGAGGACTTGAAGCACTTACTGAAGAAGGTCAAAGACTACAGCCTTCAGTATGGATTATACCACAGTATAAAGAAAAGAAAAATCTTCACAACTGGACCAATAAGCAGCATCATGAGAAACGGAGAAAAGATTAAAGTTGTCAAGGATTTGATTTTACTTGGATCCACAATCAACACTCATGGAAGCAGCGGTCACGAAATCAAAGGACACATTATATTGGACAAATCTGCTGCAAGAGACCTCTTTAAAGTGTTGAAAAGCAAAGATACCACCTTGAAGACTAAGGTGCGCCTGACCCAAGCCGTAATGTTTTCAATAGCCTCATATGCATGTGAAAGCTGGGCAATGAATAAGGAAGACAGAAGAATAATTAACACCTTTGAATTATAGTGTTGATGAAGAATATTGAATATACTGTGGACTGCCAAAAGAATGAACAAATCTGTCTTGGAAGAAGTACAGCCAGAATGCTCCTTAGAAGCAAGAATGGTGAGACTTTGTCTCACATACTTTGGACATATTATCAGAAGAGATCAGTTCCTACAGAGGGACATCATGCTTGGTAAAGTAGAGGGTCAGTGAAAGAAAGGAAGACTCACAACAAGATGGATTGACACAGTGGCTGCAACAATGGGCACAAGCATAACAATTGTGAGGATGGTACAGGATCCTTCAGTGTTTCATTCTGTTGCACATAGGGTTGCTATGAGTTGGAACTAACTTGATGGCACCTAACAACAACAACAGCATGTTAACATATCTGATGCTTAGACATTGTGGATTATAGAATATTCTCTGCTTTGCCACATGATACATAACCAATATACAATAACTTCATTAAGTCTAAATTTTCTTATCTGTGAAAGTGTGATTAAATAATATTGTTGAGGGGCTCATCTTCCTGCACTACGTCAGACATTGTTCCACTTCTATTCATAAGGTTTTCACTGGCTAATTCTTTTCAGAAGTAGATCACCAGGTCCTTCTTCCTGATCTCCTTAGTCTGCAAGCTCAGTTGAATCCTGTCCACTGTGGGTGATCCTGCTGGTATTTGAATACCAGTGGAAAAGCTTCCAGCATCACAGCAACACACAAGCCCCCACAGTATGACAAACTGACAGATGTGGGGGGGGATTATATCTAGTTCGAAAGGTAATTTTGAAGATTATATATGTAACACATTTGAAGAACATAGCTAGTGCATGCATACAACAAAGCTGAAATAATGTCTGTTATTTTTTTCTTTTAAAAAAATTATTCCCACATATGTATACCTTTGTGCCATGGATTGAATTATGTCCCCCCAAAAATGTGTTTTGCAGTTTGACTGGGCCATGATTCCCAGTATTGTATGATTGTCTACTATCTTATCATCTGATGTGATTTCCCTATGTGTTGTAAATGCGATCACCATAAGGTAATAAAATGGATTAGCAGCAGTTATATTGAGGAGATCTACAAGATTAAATAGTGTCTTAATCAGGCAGCTTCTGTCTGGAGGTGAGATGAGAAGGCAGAGAGGATTAAAAGCTTGTTGAAAGGACACAGGAAATCAGGGGTAGAAAGGAGGAGCGTGCTGTCACAGTATAGGGAGAGCAATTAGGGTCACCTAACAATGTATGTATAAATTTTTGTATGAGAGACTAACTTGAATTGTACACTTTCACTTAAACTACAATAATAATAAAAAAAAGATTAGATAGTGTCTTAAGCCAATCTCTTTTGAGATATAAAACAGAGAACCAAGCAGAGACACAGGGGAACCACATACCACCAAGAAAGCAGTGCCAGGAGCAGAGTGCATCCTTTGGACCTGAGGTTCCTGCACAGAGAAGCTCCTAGACCAAGGGAAGATTGATGGCTCGGACCTTCCTTCAGAGCATACAGAGAAAGCCTTTCCCTGGAGCTGACACCCTAAATTTGGACTTGTAGCCAACCAGACTGTGAGAGAATAAACTTCTCTTTGATAAAGCCATCCACTTGTGGTATTTCTGTTATAGCAGCACTAGATGACTAAGACAGAATTCTCCTAGTACTAAATGTACTAGTACTTCCTAGTACTTCTCTAGAGAAGCAAAACCAGTAAAACGTATAAATATATACAGAGTGAGATTTATATCAAAGAAATAGCTCATGGGATTGTAGAGGCTGCAAAATCCCAAATCCGTGGATTAGGATAGAGGCTTCTCCTGGTTCATGTAGCTACAGGGGCTGGCGAACCCAAGATCGGCAGATCAGAAAGCAGGGCTCCACTCACAGACTGTAAAGATCGATGAATCCCAAGATCGGCAGATAAGCTGATAGCTCAAGTCCCAGAGGTCAGATGCATAGGAAGCAGCCGCAGGATCTAGAGGGAGCAAAAAAGCCAGAACATCTGCTTATATTTGGATGCAGGCCACATTCCCAAGGAAATTCCCTTTCAACTGATTGGCTACTCACAGCAGATCCAATCATGGGAGGAATCACATATAAACACTGAGAATCATGGCCGAGCCAAGATGACACACAATCTACATCACACGTTGTTATACTTAATACTTCCCCACATTTCACAGACTTGCAACGAAGAAAAGTATCAACCTCAGTGTCTACTTAAAGATCTCAGAAATTAATCAATAATTGAATTAATTCCCTTCTTCTTCTTTAATACCTCTTAGCATTTCCTTTCCATCCTCATTATCACCTTATTCATTAAGATTCTGAACATTTCTCACATAATTTTATTCATCTCTAGTCTCATGCCCCTCAAAAGCATTGTTGCTATGTGGATGTCATCAGATGGAATACACAGGAATCAAATCAACTACATCTCTGGAAAGAGAAGATGGAAAGCTAAATATCATCAATCAAAACAAGGTCAGGGATCGACTGTGGAAGAAACCATCAATTGCTCCTATGCAAGTTCAAGCTGAAGCAAATTAGAACAAGTCCATGAGAGCCAAAGTACAACCTTGAGTATATCCAACCTGAATTTAGAGAACGTCTCAAGAATAGATTTCACATGCTGGACACTAATTACTGAAGACCAAAGGAGTTGTGGAATGACAACAAGGACATTATACATGGAGAATGCAGGATGTCATTAAAAAGACAGGAAAGAAAAAAAAGACCAAGATGGATGTCAGAAGAGACTCTGAAACTTGCTCTTGAACATTCAGTAACTAAACCAAATGGAAGAACTGATGAAGTGAAAGAACTGAACAGAAGATTTCAAAGGGCATTTTGAGGACACAAAACAAAATATTATAATGACATGTGCAAAGGCCTGGAGTAGAAAACCAAAAGGGAAGAACTCGCTCAGCATTTCTCAAGCTAAAAGAACTGGAGAAAAAATTCAAGCCTTGAATTGGAACAGTGAAGGTTTCTATGAGCAAAATACTGAATGAAGCAGGAAGCATCAAAAGAAGATGAAAGGAATACATGGAGTCACTGTACCAAAAAGAACTGGTCAACCTTCAACTATTTCAGGAGGTAGCATATGATCAGGAATGGATGGTACTGAAAGAAGTCCAAGCTGCACTGCAGGCACTGGCAAAAAACAAGGCTCCAGGAACGGATGGAATACCAATTGAGATGTTTCAACAAACGGATGCAGCACTGGAAGTGCTACTTGTCTACACCAAGAAATTTGGAAGACGACTACCTGGCCAACTGACTAGAAGAGATCCATATTTATGCCTATTCCAAAGAACGGTGATCCAACCAAATGAGGAAATTAAAGAACATTATATCATTTATATTACACTCAAGTAAAATTTTGCTGAAGATCATTCAAAAGCAGCAGTAGCAGTCTATCAACAGGGAACGGCCAGAAATTGAAGCAGGATTCAGAAGAGTATGTGGAACCAGGGATATCATTGCTAATGTCAAATAGAGCCTGACTGAAAGCGGAAAATACCAGAAAGATATTTACCTGTTTTATTAACTATACAAAGACATTGGACTGTGTGGGTCATAACAAATAATGGACAATGTTGTGAAAAATGGGAATTCCAGAACACTTAATTGTGCTCAGCAGGAATCTATACACAGATCAAGAGGCAGTCATTCGAACAGAACAAACGAATACTGCTTGGTTTAAAGTCAGGAAAGGTGTGCTTCAGGGTTATATCCTTTCACCATACTTTTTCAACCTGTATGCTGAGCAAATAATCTGAGAAGCTGAACTATATGAAGAAGAACAGAGCATCAGGATTGGAGGAAGACTGATTAACAACCTGAGCTATGCAGATGGCACAACCTTGCTTGCTGAAAACAAAGAGGACTTGAAGCACTTATTGATGAAGAGCAAAGACAACCGCCTTCAGTATGGATTATACCTCAACATAAAGGAAACAAAAATCCTCACAACTGAACTGTAAGCATCCTCATGATAAACAGATAAAAGATTGAAGTTGTCTAGAACTTCATTTTACTTGGATCCACAATCAACACCCATGGAAGCAGTAGTCAAAAAATCAAAAGACACATTGCATTGGGCAAATATGCTGCAAGAGGCGTCTTTAAAGTGTTGAAAACAAAGATGTCATCTTGAAGGCTAAGATGCCCCTGACCCAAGCCGTGGTGTCCCGTCTCCTCATATGCATGTGAGTTCTGGGCAATGAATAAGGAAGACCGAAGAAGAATTTATGCCTTTGAATAATGGTGTTGTTGAAGAATATTGATTATAGCATGGACTGCAAAAATCAAACAAATCTGTCTTTGAAGAAGTACAGCAAGAATGCTCCTTAGAAGCAAGTATGGTGAGACTTTGTCACTCATATTTTGGACATGTTATCAGGAGTGATCGGTCCCTGGAGAGGGACATCATGCTTGGTAAAGTAGAGGGTCAGTGAAAAAGACGAAGACCCTCATGGAGATGGATTGACCACGTGGCCGCAACAATGGGCTCAGCCCTAAGGATTGTGAGGATGGTACACGACCAGGCAGTGTTTCCTTCTGTTGTTCATAGCATCACTATAAGTCTGAAATGACTTGACATCACCTGACAGCACCTAACAGCAACATGAGGAATGAAGTAAGTGAGTGTAGAGGATGATTTGAGGGGAGGGAGAAGGTAGATGCATTTTTCTGTATTCATATTATGCATTGGCAAAAAACAATGTACAAGTACAAAGTTAAAACTATAAAGCATTGGTCATCAAAGTAATCTATTAAGCTAAACAACACTTAATATCCAGCTACAAGGAAATGGAAACATTATTTCTTCCTAATTTCCTCAGATAATCCCCTGCCTTCCATAAGTGGGAAAAATGAAAGAAGAAATTTTAGACGTTTTAATTTTATGTCCCTCTCTATCCTGTTTTTTGTTGTTGTGTGCCATAGATTCAATTCCGAATCATGTTTTTGTTGTTGTTGTTAGGTGCCTTCCAGTTAATTCTGACTGATAGCAACCCTATGTACAACAGAAAGAAACACTGCCAGGTCCTGGGCTTTCCTCATAATC
This sequence comes from Trichechus manatus latirostris, assembly GCF_000243295.1. Taxonomy (NCBI): domain Eukaryota; kingdom Metazoa; phylum Chordata; class Mammalia; order Sirenia; family Trichechidae; genus Trichechus; species Trichechus manatus. The sequence continues at coordinate 329,709 of NW_004444060.1, read as the reverse complement.
ATTTCTATGCTTGAATCCATCATTGCAACCACTGTGTCAGTTCATGTCTTTGAGGGTCTTCCTGTCTTTAAGCTGATGCTCTACTTTACCAAGCATGATGTCCATCTGAAGGGACTGATCCCTCCTGATAACATCTGCAAAGTACCTGAGAGGAAGTTTCACCATTCTTGCTGCTAAGGAGCATTACAGGTGTACTTCTTCAAAGGCATATTTGTTACTACTTTTGGAAGTCCATGGTATATTCAATATTCTTTACCACCCTCATAATTCCAGAATACTTAATTGTGCTCATGTGGAACCTGTACATAGAACAAGAGGCAGTCATTTGGACAGAACAAAGGGATACTGTATGGTTTAAAATCAGGATAGGTATGCATCAGGGTTGTATCCTTTCACCATACTTATTCAATCTGTCTGCTGAGCAAATAATCTGAGAAGTTGAACTATATGAAGAAGAATAGGGCATCAGGATTGGAGGCAGACTCATTAACAACCTGAGCTATACAGATGACATAACCTTGCTTGAAAGTGAATAGGATTGAAGCACTTACTGATGAAGATCAAAGACTTCAGTATGGCTTACACCTCAACATAAAGAAAACAAAAATCCTCACTACTGGACCAATAAGCAACATCATGATCAAGGAATAAAATACTGAAGCCATCAAGGATTTGTTTTACTTGGATCCACAATCAACACACATGACAGTAGCAGTCAAGAAATCCAATGACGTGTTGCATTGGCCAAATCTGCTGCAAAAGACCACTTTAAAGTATTAAAAAGCAAAGATTTCAATTTAAGTACTAAGGTGGGCCTGACCCAAGCCATGATATTTTCAATTGCCTCATATACATGCAAAAGCTGCACAATGAATAAGGAAGACCGAAGAGGAATTGACACCTTTGAATTATGTTGTTGGTGAATAATATTGAATATACTATGGACTGCCAGAAGATTGAGCCAATATATCTTGGAAGAGGTACAGCCAGAATTCTCCTTAGAAGCAAGAATGGCAAGACTTTGTCTCACGTACTTTGGACATGTTACCAGGAGGGACCAGTCCCTGGGAAAGGACATCATGCTTGGTATGGTTGAGGGTCGGCAAAAAAGAGGAAGACCCTCAACAAGATGGATTGACACAGTGGCTACAACAATAGGATCAGACATAGCAATGATTGTGAGGATGGTGCAGGACCGGGCAGTGTTCCATTCTGTTGTACACAGGGTGGGTATGAGTTGGAGTTGACTGGAAGGCACCTAACAACAACAACATAACACTTTACTTTTACTTTTGCTATCATGTTTTTTAATATGAATTTTGCTTCACCAAATTTTAAGTACTTTTAAAACCAGGCTCTATGCTTTAAACATTGTTATAATCTCAACATACAGCATTTCAAAAAAACCAAAACTAAACCTGTTGAGGTTAAGTTGATTCCTACTCACAGCAACCCAGGACAGAGTAAAACTGCCCCATAGGGTTTCTAAGGAGCAGCTGGTGGATTCAAACTGCTGACCTTTTTGTCAGTAGCCCATCTCTTAACCAATATACACCAGGTCTCCACATAACACTTAACCAAACCAAAAAAATCTACTGCCATCTAGATGATTCCGACTCATAGCAACCCAATAGGATTTCCAAGGCCGTAAATCTCTATGGAAGCCGACTGCCACGGCTATCTCTCAAGTAGCCGCTGGTGTTTTCGAACTGCTGACCTTTATGTTATCAGTATGTCTCTTTAACCACTGTGCCACCAGGGCTCCTTACACAGCACTTACTAAACACTAAATAGATAATTGTCAAATGGTTGAATAAAAATAAACAAAACAGTTTTATTTCTTGCATTGACTGAAACTCAGCAAAGTATCACTTTTTATTCGCTGACCTTTTGAAATAAAAAAAGGATAAGTATATTGCAACCAATGATGTTTTCTAAAATATTTTACCTCCTTTGGGTTTTTCTTTTCTACTTACTGTTTTCTTTCTTTATGGAAGCTAATTAGTGAAATGCCTTATTTTCTCCAATAGCCTAAAATCTCTTAGATCTTAACCCCAATTTGAATACTTTAGTACTGTACAGCTTTTTTATCTTCATTGTTACACTGCTTATAGAATTCAATTAATCTCACTGTCTGGTTCTAGAAATATCTGCCTTTACAGAAAGCTATTTGCTATTTTCATTTTATATTTTCTAGTTGTTCTTTCAAATACTGTTAGAATAGTATGTCTATTATTGCATCTGCATTGTACGTATGATGTGTCTACCTATTATAAAAAAAAACTGTATTCATTTCACTTATAATATTCAGGTGTTAAGATTACATATGAAATTCTAGGGGATGAACTCCAATGCAATTTAAGAATATACTATGACCATAAAAAACCAAACCAAGCCCATTGCTGTCAAGTCGATTCTGACTCATAGTGGCCATATTGGACAGAGTAGACCTGCCCCATAGGGTTTTGAAGGAGCAGCTGGTGGACTCAAACTGCTGACCTTTTGGTTAACAGCCATCGCTCTTAACCTTTGTGCAACCAGGAGTCCAGTATGGCCACAGTTGGGGTCAGTTGTAGAAGGAAGTAATTGAAAAATGAAGGTCGGCAGCCAAGCAAAAATACAGCTCAAATATGGGCCAGAGGAGAAATTAATGATTTCCCACAGTCAAAAGAAGACAAAAAAGTAAGTTCTTGGAGGATTTGGTAATTCTACTAAATAAAAAAGCACTGCTGGCTTGACTCTGATAAGAATGGAAAGCCAGTTTTAAGAAGACATATTATCCATGTGGCTGATAAATAATGTCAGCTAAGAAATCTGGATCTAGACTATAAATATTTTATAAATTCAAGCTTTATAAAGTGAACTGATTTTAAATGTTGTTTTACATTTATTTGTCTTTTTTTTTCTAGTAGAATCCCTACTGAATGAGTCCAAACTGATGGTTCCTATCTCTATCCCTGATGTTTGGCGAGAGTCCCTAGGGGGTTCACACAGTTAACATGCTTGGCTACTAATGGAAAGATCAGAAGCTCCAGTCCAACCAATGATTCATAGGAAGAAAGGCCTGGAGTTCTACTGCCAAAACTCAGCCATTGAAAGCCCCACGGAACACAGTTGCCATGAGCCAGCTGGCCATAGTCAGAGTCAACTCAATGGCAAATGGTACTAGTATGTTTTGTGAGCTCCAAGCAGAGAGGGCAAAGATTAAAAGCAGAACTAATTATGTGAAGGTGAAAAATTTAAGGTGAGTTAATGTATTATTTATTGTGATGGTTAAGATTGTGTGTCAACTTGGCTGGGCCATGATTCTCCGTGTTTTAATGTAATCACTCCCATGATTGAATATACTGTGAGTAGCCAA